>NC_056748.1:509971319-510139809 GCF_019279795.1 Protopterus annectens
CACAGTCCTTCCGTGTTGGCCTGTACCTCCGAGAAATATATACCGAACAGGAGAGGTCCCAGGACTGAGCCTTGTGGGATGCCACTTGTAACTAGTTTGGAGTCTGACATGGCTCCAGCAATTCTAACCATGTGGGTTCTGTCCTTGAGCCAATTTGCAACCCATCTAGTGACATAGGGGTTTATATTTAAGCTGGTGAGCTTATCTATAATGCCCGAGTGGGGTATTGTATCGAAGGCTTTTGTGAGGTCCAGGTAGGCTGTGTGGACCACCTTCCCCTCGTCAATGGCCTTGATGACTGTTTCAAAGAAATCGACCAGGTTTAAGAGGCAGGATCTGCCTTTAACAAAGCCGAACTGGGTAGGATCCAGTGTCTGTAGGTCCCCAATATCTTTTTTTATGAGGTCCATGATGATCCTTTCCATAGCTTTGCAGACCAAGCTAGTCAGGCTTATGGGGCAATAGTTTCCAGGATCCGTTGAGGCACCACCTTTGTGGAGAGGGACCACTGTTGCTGTGCGCCACTCTTTAGGTACATATCCTGTGGTAAGGCTGAGATTGAACAGTAGTTTTATGTTTGGGTTTAGCTCTTCTTGGAGTTCATGTAGGACGCAGCCCGGAACACCATCTGGTCCCATTGATGCTGTGTTTTTTGCTTTGGAGAGGGCGGCTCCTACCTGAGCATCTGAGATGTCAGGGGGGCAGCACTCTGCTGGGATAGATATTTGCCCTTTTGGTGGGGAGGGGGGGAGAAGTTTGCGCTGAACCTGTCAGCTAGGATGTTGGCACTGTCTGTGGGTTCGGTGTATTTTTTGTCATTTTGGACTAATTCTGAGCATATCTGGGAATTCCCACCCAGGTTCCTAACATAACTAAAGAAAGCCTTGTGATTATCCTTAGTGTCCTGTGCAATTTTTCTCTCGAAGCTGGCCTTAGATGATTTTATGAGTGCCCGTAGTTTTTTGTTAACACTGATCAGAGATGCCTTCCCTTTTTGGGATTTTGCTCTATTATGTAATAGCTTCCTCCTTCTGTTGTATAGTTTGTTTATGGCTGGGGTCCACCACAGGACGTCTGCCTTTGGAGGATTGGGTCTTGGTTTTATTTGGGATTGCATGATCCATGCATTCCTGAAGGTTTTCATAGAATGCATTTATAAAGGACTCTGCGGTCTGGGCCGTATTTTCCACAGGCCCGGGGGCTTTGAAGAATTCCACCTTGGTTTTGAGGAGTGTGAAATTTGCTTTAGAGAAGTTTTTCACTGTGGTTTTCTGGGCAGGGCGTGGGGTCGGGATGTGAATATCCAGTGAGATTAGTTTATGGTCTGATCTTACCAGTGAGGGATACACTTCTGGTCTGGAGCATAGAGTCCCCATGTTGGTGATGATCAGGTCCAGTATGTTTTCCCCTCTTGTGGGAGTGGTAACAAGTTGTTCCATAGCATTTGAGTTTATAATCTAGTTCTCCGTTATGCACACACACATATGTTTTTGTACACATGTACTTTATATATATGGGTCCCCTTCAGAATTTTGAAGCTTAAAACTTCAAAACTCATATGATCGAAGACCATATGACTGACGTTTTAAAACTTCAAAATCCTAAACGGAGATCGGCATACAGAGCTGAATGCCTGAGAGAGAGAGATTCACTTTGGAATCTCGAAATACTGAAATGTCAAATTTCAGTATCTCGAGACCAAAGTGTCGAATCTGCAGATGCACAAAACTGCAGAATGTCGAACCTGCTGATGGCGCTTTAGGTAAGTGCTGTGTTTTTAAGGGTTTTGGGGAGGGTTTGTGTGTTTATTAGTGTGTCGGGGAGTGTTAAGTGTAGGTTAGGGTACGTAGGTGAGAGTGTGAGTGTGTTAGTGTTGAGAGTGATGGTGTTTGTATCTTTGTGGTGTGTTTGTGCAAGGGGTGTGTGGAATGTATGTTGGTGGGTTTTGTGTGTGTTGGTGTTTAGTGCGACCTCGGAGTTAGTATATGTAAGTGGGGGTTGGGGAGGCACAGCCCCCCACATGGGGGGGTGCAGGGAGGCTTGCCCCCTTGTTATAATAAGTGTTGTGTGTGTGTTTGTTTGTGTGTGTGTGTTTGTGTTGTTGTGCGCAGGTAGGTGTAGTTGTGTTTGTGTGTGCTTTAATGGTCACGGTTTTGGGTTTTGGTTTTTTGGTGTTTCGGCTTTATAGTCTCAAAATACTGAAATTTGATATTTCAGTATTTCAAGATTATAAAGTGAATCCATATATATATATATATATATATATATATTTGTGTGTGTGTGTGTGTGTGTGTGTGTGTGTGTGTGTGTGTGTGTGTGTGTGTGTGTGTGTGTGTGTGTGTGTGTGCAATATGGATACATGCAATTCATTATTTATAACAACCAACATAGTGGAATCAAGCATTATTAATGTATACATTCCAATAAGTGTTTTACTACCTTGGTCACTGTCACACATTGGCTATATGTTGCCAAGCAATTGTGGTCAATGTCTTTATGTCAGTATTTTTTTTCTTTGTATTGCTAAGTACATTTAATAATACTTGTTATTATCTTTGCCAATGTAGCCCAAATTATGGCTGAAATGGGTCCTGGGACCAGTTCACTTTCCTGTTTACCAAAGTATAAATAAATATGAAATGGAATAAAAAGGGGGTGAACATGACAGAAATAATTAAGGAACTAGTAAAGCATGTTTTAATTCTGCATCATTCATGAGACAGAAAAAAAAACTTCCTACTGAAGGCTTTGGGAAGTGTCAGACAGACTTACTTTGGAGTCCTACTACTTATCATCTGTAAATGTACATCAAGGATCATTTACTGCTGTGAGAGTTTTCACACCTCAGCGTGAAATTGTGGGGGAAGGTATGTCAGTTCTTTTAGGACTACAAAAGACTTCCCCTTACAAAAACCTGCTATTTACCTACTTTCTTTTGCTGGAAGTAGCTAACAGCTATTTATATCATAGCGTAAGCTCTGACAGACACATAAATGAGGCTTCGCAGTCCTGCCATTCTATCTTAATGACATGAAAAAACAGCATCACTTCCTTATGTCTAGCATGACTCATATAAAGAAGATTTGAAATGTATTCTGAGAAGAAGGAATGAAAGCAAGAAAACAAGAGCACGTTACCAAGGGAAGCCCCATCATCCGCCATTTTGAGGGAAATGCATTAAAATTGTAAAAGAAGCACTTGGAGTGATTTTGAGGCGTTATAATAGCTCAAAAATAAAGATCCAATGAAGAAAAATATGTTTTTTGAGTTCTAAGAGGGAATTTTCCTTTAAGGAAGGCTTTCTGTAACTAATAATTATGATATGCATTTTTATTTATAGTTTAAAGAAGAGGTCACTTATACTGGTGGTATTTGTTTCCAAGACAGAATTAGTGTACTGCATTATTTTTAATTCTTCTTTCCTGTAATATGTATGCAGTTATATGCATATAGAAATATGTTTGTGTAACCTTTCCACACTGTGTTTTACCATATTTTATTTCTGCTGTTTTCTGAATGATCCATGTATCTTTACTTTAAAATGTTTTGCTGGTTATGCATTTTGTTGTCCCATTTTTTTCCATATTTTGTGTGTTAGCTTCTTACTGTTAGTACTTATTGAGGTGATATGCTTATTACAACCTAATTGTGCAAATATTACTTTATTGGTACCAATCTACTGCAGAATATGGTTTGTCATCTTGGAGTGTTGTCATGCTATTATTGCAGTAACAATAAGAATTTCAGATTTGCTTTAAAACAGTAGGGTGTAGAATGATACAGGGGCACTAAATCTACTTGAGGTTGTGTGGAGGTCTTTCTCCCTGGGCAGTCATATGTTTTGTAGTTCAGCTAATTTGCTTTCAGCATTTATTTTACCAGAGGGGTGGGTTGCATCTGATTTATCATCTGAAAAATCACCACAGTGAGGTATCATTTATCATGTTATTGTACTACCTTTTGCTAGTCCTTGGTTTGTAGTTAATTATGGGTGGAGGGACCACTGGGCCAGTTGACTTGCTTGGTTAACAAATGAATCATTAAATACATACATGCACAGACCTTGTACCTGTGTGCTTATGTAGATGTATGTTTTGTACTTGCATAAGCAAAAAATATTCTGAAGCTTTTACCATTTAAGTACAGATTCTATAATTTGGAAACACAGTAGTCCTACTCTGAATATATTCTCATGACTTTTGTATTATACCCTATGGAGAACATCTGCTTGTATGAAGGGAAAGTGTAATCATACACAGATGCTTTGTAATGGGAGATGGTGGTACTTAAACCGGGGAACTTTAATTTTGTCAAAGTACTGTCAGATCCTGACATTCATTAGGCCACATGTTATTATCTGCATTTTTTTGTACAAATATAACTGCTGATGAATATTACAAACTAACAAGGAAAATAATTGAATCAGTGTATAGTTTATTTTTACAGAACTATACTAAAATAGCAAAGTATTTTCTAGAGCTGATCTGAAATAAAACTATGTTAATAATTGAATGATGGCAATATCTGACTACATTTCCTGTTTTACAACAAACACTACCTATGATTTACTGTTTATGTTTTCTTGGCTTACAGGGGAGTAGGATTCAGCTTCATCTTCTCCTGGTTATTCATGATTCTTGTCCTGATTATGTTCCTTGTTGGTGGAAATAGTTACACTCTTATCTGTAAGCCATGGCGCTCTCAAGAACTTTTTAAGGTAAGAATCTCATTTCCACAGTAGTGTGTTATAACTTTAAGCAGGGACTAATGCTGTTGGTGGTTTTAAGGTAAGAAGCTCATTTAAACAGTAGTGTGTTATACCTTTAAACAGGGACTAATGCAGTTGTCGGTTTTAAGTTAAGAAGGTAATTTCCACAGTAGTGTGTTATATCTTTAAACAGGGACTAATGCTGTTGTTGGTTTTAAGGTAAGAAGCTCATTTCCACAGTAGTGTGTTATACCTTTAAACAGGGACTAATGCAGTTGTTGGTTTTAAGGTCAGAAGCTCATTTCCACAGTAGTGTGTTTTACCTTTAAACAGGGACTAATGCAGTTGTTGGTTTTAAGGTAAGAAGCTCATTTCCACAGTAGTGTGTTATAACTTTTAACAGACACTAATGATGTTGTTGGTTTTAAGGTAAGAAGCTCTCCACTGTAGTGCGTTATAACTTTAAACAGGAACTAATGCTGTTGATGGTTTTAAGGTAAGAAGTTCATTTCCACAGTAGTGTGTTATAAATTTAAACAGGGACTAATGCTGTTGTTGGTTTTAAGGTAAGAAACTCATTTCAACAGTAGTGTGTTATACCTTTAAACAGGGACTAATGCAGTTGTCGGTTTTAAGGTAAGAAGCTCATTTCCACAGTAGTGTGTTATACCTTTAAACAGGGACTAATGCAGTTGTTGGTTTTAAGGTAAGAAGCTCATTTCCACAGTAGTGTGTTATAACTTTAAACAGGGACTAATGCTGTTGTTGGTTTTAAGGTAAGAATCTCGTTTCAATAGTAATGTGTTATAACTTTAAACAGGGACTAATGCAGTTGTTGGTTTTAAGGTAAGAAGCTCATTTCCACAGTAGTGTATTATAACTTTTAACAGAGACTATTGCTGTTGTTGGTTTTAAGGTAAGAAGCTCTCCACTGTAGTGTGTTATAACTTTAAACAGGAACTAATGCTGTTGATGGTTTTAAGGTAAGAAGTTCATTTCCACAGTAGTGTGTTATAAATTTAAACAGGGACTAATGCTGTTGTTGGTTTTAAGGTAAGAAGCTTGTTTCAACAGTAGTGTGTTATAACTTTAAACAGGGACGAAATGCTGTTGTTGGTTTTAAAGTAAGAAGCTCATTTCCATAGTAGTTTGTTATACCTTTAAACAGGGGCTAATGCTGTTGGTTTTAAGGTAAGAAGCTCATTTCCACAGTAGTGTGTTATAACTTTAAACAGGGACTAATGCTGTTGTTGGTTTTAAGGTAAGAAGCTCGTTTCCATTGTAGTGTGTTATAACTTTAAACAGGGACTAATGCTGTTGTTGGTTTTAAGGTAAGAATCTCGTTTCAATAGTAGTGTGTTATAACTTTATACAGGGACTAAATGCTGTTGTTGGTTTTAAAGTAAGAAGGTCATTTCCACAGTAGTGTGTTATAACTTTAAACAGGGGCTAATGCTGTTGGTTTTAAGGAATGAAGCTCATTTCTACAGTAGTGTGCTATAACTTTAAACAGGGACTAATGCTGTTGTTGTTTTTAAGGTAAGAAGCTCGTTTCCACTGTAGTGTGTTATAACTTTAAACAGGGACTAATGCTGTTGTTGGTTTTAAGGTAAGAATCTTGTTTCAATAGTAGTGTGTTATAACTTTAAACAGGGACTAAATGCTGTAGTTGGTTTTAAAGTAAGAAGGTCATTTCCACAGTAGTGTGTTATAACTTTAAACAGGGGCTAATGCTGTTGGTTTTAAGGAATGAAGCTCATTTCTACAGTAGTGTGCTATAACTTTAAACAGGGACTAATGCTGTTGTTGGTTTTCAGGTAAGAAGCTCATTTCCACAGTAGTGTGTTATAACTTTAAACACGGACTAATGCTGTTGGATAATTGTTGTCTTGGCTAAGGTAGGGCTGCATGCCTCATGGATTCACACACTTCCACCAAAAGATCAGATTGCTGAAAGATGCCACTAATGCAGGGGTAATACTTCCTTGTCCTCAACTGACAGTGATGCTGGAGATGAGTAGCATAGGTCTGATGAGTGCAGCCTTATACATGGATGGCTTACTGGTAAAATTTCAGACAAAATGGGGTTTAAAAGGGTTGTCTTTGGCAAACTAACTTAAAGTTCTGTTTTTGAATAAGCTGTCTGTAGATCAGCGTGCATGTGCTGTGTGCTGTGTCTTTAAGAAACATGTCAAAGATGTAAGGTGGCTGTATAAATCTAAAGCACATGCCATTCCTAGTGCCATTTTGAGAGTTCAGCCAGTGAGTAAGCATGTATGATTACAGCAGTTAGTTTAGATATAAGTTACTTAAGTTAAAGTCAGTTAACTTCTATTGTGATGTGTTTGTATAAAATAAAACTGCTTGAACAGAACCCATGAAGACTCTTCTATTGTGTCCAAAGTAGGAGAGCGACATGGTGTCAGGATCAGGATCGCAGATAATAATATTTGGAGCCATGAGGTGCAGAGATGACAGTGAAGGTAAACTAAGAGAAACGAGCACAAAAAAGAGCCAGAAAAGAATCAAAGGTAATGAGAATATGCACAAACTATTTATTTTATAAAAAGGATAAAACGGAGCATGACAAGGGCACAAACTGCATTATTAAACAAGCGGGAGGTACTAAAGGTTTATTAACTAAGGAAAATGTTTAAAATAACATATTTGACAAAATGAGCATGTTTAAAGTAAAACAAGCATGTTGAAGGCAAAAAACAGGCATGTTTAGAGTAAAACGAGCACAAGAAAAGTACAATGGGCATGAAAAGAGATTAGACGAACAAATTGAATATAATAAGGGCAGAAAGGGCACATTAAGTGTAAATAAAGCAGGGTGACTGCATGTGTTTTGGCAAAGTGCTGTGTTTTGGCATATCTATGACTTCGTATTGTATCAAGAGCATAATTAAAGTTATTTGAAGTATCTCAAAGTGTGTAAATGTGCTTACGGTTTGTGCTTATTACTGTGTATGTATTCCAAAGAGTTTGTGTGCAAAGTGCAACTATTTCATGAAGTACAGTCAAAGTATGGCCATTTTGAAAAGTTTCTTGTGCTGGGTGTGTCTATTTGCAAAGTGCCGCCATTATAGTTGTTTCTTGTACTGTAAAGAGTTGCCTAACAAGGTACCGCCATTTTGAGGAAATTTCAGTGTGTTGTGTACAGTTTATCTGTAAAGTGCAATTACTTTGAAATGTTACTATGAACTTCTCATGCCGAGTTCATTTTCATTGTGAAGTTATTTGAAGTGTTTCTTAAAATGATGATAAATTTCATTTGCAAGATAACAATTTCCAGAGTATTACAGTGCCCTAGAGACTTATTTTGCAAAGCCCAGTTACATAGAAGCTTGCATCGTACAGTCATTTGATATGTTTCTTGTACTGATAAGAGGTGATTTCTTGCAATACAGTAATTTTAAAGGTGTTACAGTGCCTGAGAGAGTTATTTCACAGAGTATGCCCAGTAGCATAGTTTCAAAAAAATTTCAGAAGCACAAAAGTATAAGGGCAAAATTACAAGTACAAGCATATATTTTTGGCATATATGTATGTATTCATATTTATTTGTAAAACCCTTCACTGGTATGTGGTAATATGACAAACAGATTTTGAAAGCCCTTACCACTTGTATTTGATCAGAATATTGCAGAGAATTGGAGAATATATGACCAAGAGTACAATATTTTTATACAAGCAGCTTATTCCAATAAAGATGCATGCACCAAGGCATTCATTTTGCTATACCTAGCTGGCTCAGACGCCATAGAAAGAGAGCGTTCATTTGTGTATGCACCAGCAGTATATGAGGGAGAAGGTGAAAATTGTCATGGTTGTACAGGCTGAATTAAGGGCAAGTTCAGAGAAATGTGTAATCCCCAGACAAATATTACATTAGAGAGGCATTTGTTTTACACAAGAGATCAGAAACCACGGGACCCTTTTGCAGCTTATATAGCTGACCAGAGCGACAAAGCTAAAATGTGCCATTTTGCTGACTTAAAAGGGCAGACTTGTGCGTGGTATTAATAGTGCTGCTGTGAGAAAGATCTTGCTTCATGACGGTGATTTAATATTGAGAAAAGCCATAGAGATTTGTCAAATCCATGAAGTGACAGAAAAACACACAAGTATGCTTGTGAGTGACAAGAGCATGATTTCAGCAGGCTCCAGAGCAAATGTAGATAGCATGCAAGATGTGGCAAAAAGAAGTAGGCCTAAGCACATGACAGCCACAGCCCTGCTGGCTCACCAAGGAAACCACATAGCTTTCCACCAATTTCTAAGACTACATATAAAAACAATAAAAAACGAACAGACCACGACTGAGGAGGAATGTATTCTTGAGCATCTGAGAGATGTAGTGAATGGCAAAGAAACTAATGCATTAGCAAAACACATTCAAGCTGAGGGTACACATCATGTTTTTAATTTTATGGTTTTAGAAATTATAGAACAGAGTGCTAGGGGAGGCAATATTAACAGTAAGATAGAAGAAGCCGAACAAAGATGACTTATGTTATTACAAGCTGATAAACTTCCAGGGATAAATGGTTTAGTGTCACTTAAACCCTTTTTAAAAGCTAGACCACTGAAGCATTAAAGGTTTTTTAGGTGGATATTTATAGTTTTATATATATATATATATATATATATATATATATTATATGTTTTTTCACAGTAGTCATTATTGTTTAGAAACGTATTGCCATTTAAGTATTTGAGAGCTAGTTGTGTTTAAACTGTTTTGTTTGTGATTGGATGCTATACAATTTAAATTCTGTGATACCTATGTGAGCATTTTAGTCTGATGAAGCAATCAGCATAGATCGTGAAAGCACTTACTCTGTTTATTAAAATATTTATGTTTTTTTTGATATCTCCTCAGTCGTGGTCTGTTTGTTTCTTATTGTTTTTATTTGTGGCTCAGAGATGAAAACCGAGAGTTGACCCAGTCACAGAACTTCTTTTTGTTCTTTATTTCTAAGACTACTTCAGTTAGAGGAGCATGTTCCTTAGTGCAGACAAGCACGAATCAGCAAAACCCAAGTCCAACTTTATTGTTAACTGTTGCAGTTGTGGTGCAAATCATGAGTCTAAAAGAGAAATGCTTAGCATTTGGTCAGCAATGTCACAAGTGTAAAAAAATGGAACCATTTTCAAAAGTTTTGCAAGTCAGTTAAACCTCACACAGTTGTAAAAAAGGTCAGACAAAAAAGCAAGTTGATCAAATAGAGACGCAACAGTCAGCATTCTATGTAGATGGTGTATCAGTAGTAGGTGAAAGAGTTGATGCAGTGAATTTATTGGCAAGGAGCAAAATGTTTTGTACTGTCCCGATCAATGGTAAATCCACAGAGCTTAAAGTAGACACTGGTTCAAAGTGTAATGTTATATCAGCAGACACATTTACTAAAGTGAGAGCTAATCAACAATTCAATGTGGCCAGAAATGTGAAACTTGTTGCTTATGGAGATGAAGAAATTCAAACTGAAGACTCAGTGGTGCTTTTATTTGACCAAGAACTGTTACAACTTATTATTCTATGTAGTCCGAAGACCAGAACAGTCTTTACTGGTCTCAAAGATAGCTTGAGAATGAATCTGCTTTCTCTTATCAAAAGAAGTTCATCACATAAGTGCATCTCCTAGTTCCAGTTTTCCTGATGCCATTTTCTCAGAGTATGCTGATGTTTTCGATGACAAGTTGGACAAACTTCCAATTGTGTATTCCATGAAGTTAGACCCAGAGGTCACTCCAGTAGTTAGACCAGAAAGACGAGTTCCGATAGCTATGCAGGATAAAGTCATGGCTCAAATTGATAAAATGGTGCAGCAAGGTATAATTTGTCCAGTTACAGAACCAACTCAATGGGTGTCATCTATGGTAGCAGCTCACAAAAAAGGCTCAGATGATATCTGAATATGTATTGACCCAAGAGAATTGAACAAAGCATTGGAGAGACCATATCATCCAATGTGCACAGTCGAAGAGGTCACAGCCCTAATACTGAATGCTACTGTCTTTTCTGTCTTGGATGCTTCTTGGATGCAAAAGATTCATTTTGGCAAGTGATGCTTGATCGCAAATCCTCATTACTAACCACTTTTGGTACACTGTTTGGCAGATACAGATTCCTAAGGATACCATGTGGAATAAATCCTGCAAATGAAGTCTTCAGCATGCAACAAGGCAATTTTTTTCAATTTATTCTTGTGCCATAATAGTGGATGATTTATTGGTGGGAGGCAATGGTGAAGCAGAGCATGACAGAAACCTAAAGAGAGTTCTAGACAGAGCACATGAAGTAAACTTGAAGCTCAATCCTCTGACATGCAAATTGAGGCTACCGGAAGTTACATATGTAGGTCATTTATTTACCAGTACTGGCTTGAGACCAGACCTGCTCAATCAAGCATCTATCCTTGAAATGTCATCACCAGACAATACTCGAGCTCTACAGCATTTCCTAGGAATAGTCAACTATTTAGGCAAGTTTATACCAGACTTCAGTGAGTTGACAGCACCTTTATGAATGTTAATGTGCAAAAATGTTGCATGGTCATGGTTAGATCATTGCCACCCTACCTACATTAAGATAGTATGATATGAATAAACCAGTCACTCTTTCCTGTGATGCTTCAAAATTTGGTCTTTATGCAGTTATACTTCAAGAGGGTAGACCAGTAGCCTATGCATCTAGAACACTTACCCAAGCTAAGATGAAGTATGCTCAAATTGAGAAGGTACCTTTGGCAATAGTATTTACATATTCCAAGTGTCATGGTTATATTTATGGTCGAGCTATTCAGATTGAAACTGACCATCAACCTCTAGTTAATATTCTAAAGAAGCCTATGCATTCAGCTCCAGTCAGAGTACAAACAATGCTCAAATTACAAAAGGACAACTTCACAATGGTCTATACGAAAGCAAACTACTCTATCTTGCTGATAATTTACCAGAGTGCCCAGAAATACAACAGAACAGCTTGACACAGATAATTTTGACTTTGACGTGATGGCAGTACATAATTGTTCTACCACTAGGCTTAATGAGCTGAGATATCACACAAAGACTGATCCATTTTGCAAAAACTCAATCACTACATTAATGTTAGATGGCCATCAAAGCAATCTAGTGTACCACCTGAAGTGCAAACCTATTTTTCTTAAAGAGATGAAATGTTGATGGAAGATGGCATTATTTTCAAAGGTCCTAAAATTGTTGTTCCTGCTTTTTTACAAGAATATATCCAGATTTTGCATCGTGGTCACCCAAGTTCTGCATCCACTAAGAGAAGAGTGAGAGAATTAGTTTTGGCCTTCATTACTGAAAGACATTGATAAAGTGCTTTCTTCTTGCTCAGTATGCAGTAGTACTAGACTGCATTTGCAGAGAGAACCACTTCAGCTAAGTCAAGTTCCTGAACTACCTTGGTCAACAGTAGCCGCTGATATCTTCAAGTGGAACAATCAACACTACTTGGTATTGGTAGACTCTTATTTGAACTGGTTTGAGATTGACTTACTACCTAACTTAATATCAACTGCTGTTATTAATAAGTTGAAATGTCATTTCTCTGTCCATGGCAGTCCACACACAGTTATCTCTGACAATGGTATTCAATTTACTAGTCAGTTGTTTCAGAAATTTCCATTGTCGACTCCATGAGCACTTTTACAGACTAAGCTGCTTCTTCAGGTAATGTCTATCAAACTAAAAAACTCAGTTTAAATACCATATACTACTTCCTTTGATTAATCATGTGACATCAAGGCACTATATATATATATATATATATATATATATATATATATAAAATTAATGCAAGAATACAAAGGTAAAAAACATCCAACGTTTAAGGCTCCTACATTTCAGCTTAGGTTTTAAAGGGACCACATCACTGAGTCCATGTCCACTATCACCTCTCAGTCTAATGATCCACTTAGACTCAAGCTACTCAGTACTATTCCTGATGTCACCTCATCTTAATGTCTCATCCTTATAACAAAAACTTAAAAGTATGCTCAGTACCACTGGCAATGACATGTTTTGCAAGGGCATTAGTTTTATTCCCTTTGCTAATATGATATAGATGTTCCTTTATTCTTTCTCTAAGTATTCTACATCTTGCCTATGTAACATTTTGAACACAGTAAACAGTGGGCCAAGTAAACAACATGGGAGGTGCTACAAGTAGCAAAAACTTTGAACCTATATGTTCTTTCCTGGTCAGGGTGTATAAAAGTAGAGCTGCTGTCAATATAAGTGCATATAGTGCAAGTGCCAAATGCTAAGGTGGCATTACTGCTATATTCATGTTTATTCATTGAGTAACATAAGGTCCTTTTTAAGGATTTCGTGTTCCTAAATACAAACCTGGGGGTGGGCTCTATCACCCTGGAAATATCTTTGTCTGTCATAAGGACTTTCCAGTGTTTCCTAATAACATTAACGTACATGGAAACATTACTAGAATAATGTAATGGTACCCTTAGTTTACACTGTTTGTTCCTGTTGTACATTACTCTATTTGATGTAGGTTTTGAAAAATAAGGTTTAACTGTAGGCCCCTCAAGCTTGTAACCTTCTCTACAATTTCAACTATTTCTCTGTCACTATAACCTTTCATCCTTAAACAGTGCTGTGTAGTTTCCACCTGCTCTTGGATCTTTCTTCTCATGTACATTTAACCTGGAGGCTCTAAAAACTTGATTCTTAACCACTTTACTAAAATGTGGGTGGGGTGCATACTATGCCTGTACAAAAGATGGTTGACATGGCATGGTTTTTTATACAAGTTAGTAAAAATAGAGCCATTCCCATCCACTTCAACAGTAACATTAAGAAAATTCATACTGTGTGTTGATGCATTCATAGAAAAACTTAAATAATTAGCTGTATTATTTACATACACCTCAAACTCTCTTAATTGCTGTATAGTACGTACCCACAGAAAAAAAATAAATCATCAACAAACCTTCTATACAAAGGTATAAATCTGGAGTAGGGTCCCTCAGGTATGTGCTCCATTTCCCACATAGCCATCATAGTGTTGGCGTAGCTATTGGCACACAAAGTGCACATAGTTACGCCGTGACACTGCCAATAGATGGAATTATTAAATACAATATTATTTATTTGGTATAAGACTTTGCAGCTGCATCATTTTTTTTAAAGTATATTTTGAGATCATTGTTAAATTATGTGCATTTTATTGCTAGCAATCACTTGTGGAAGCTTATTGTAGATATTTATGTATTTACTTATTTTATTTATTTATATTTGTTTAATGGGCTAGTGCATTGATAAATATTGACCAATTTCACGGTCAGCCCAAGTGAAATACAAAACATCTTACAAACAAATAGTACATAAATGTAAGCAATAAGAGAGTGGTTCAGACTAATTACGTAGAAGAAAAACTATGAGTGAACAAGCACAGTGCAATGTACAAGCAATCATAGTGTGATGAACAATATGTATATATGAACTATATATATATATATATATATATATATATATATATATATATGTGGGTCTACTTCAGAAGAACTGAAGACCACATCACTGAAGATGAAATGAATGAGACGACATTGCCGAAACCTCACTTTCACAAATTACTGGAATGTCGAAGGATTTCACAGGGTAAGTATCCAATTGGCCACTATCTAAAAACTAAACATACCGCACTACCTCATACCCACCGAGGTGGGAGGCTATGACCCCCCACACCCCCCCAACTAAATATACCAACTCCGGGATCACACTGTAGTGGAGAAAAGGGCAATTTCCCCTTGTTGGGCACCTGGTTACTTAACCCGTGAAATTCTTTGGAATTCCCATCATTTGGCAAAGTGAAGTTTTGGTGATGTCATCTCTTTCATTTCGTCTTCAGTAATTTGGTGATTTGCCATTTTCAGGTAGAGATATATATATATATATATATATATATATATATATATATATATATATATATATATATATATATATACACTCATATATATGTTTGTTTGTTTCCAAAATGAGTCAGTCTTCAGTGAGAGGAGTAGGGACTCGGGAAGGAGATAGGTTGGGTGACATGTCCTGTGTTGAAGCAGAAGCATGTTTCTTGGAAGAAGTCCTTTTTGAAGTTGCATTCTGAATTTGGAATAAGTGTTGATTTTCTCAATGTCAATGGGGAGAGCTTGCCAAAGAGTAGGTGCCTGAGAGGGGAAAACGTGTAGTGCTGTGGTGTTTGGTTCTAGGAATAATAAGAGTTACTGGGGCATGTTACCTATAAAATATTTGAATAGGTTATGTTTATAAAAATTGTCAGATTTGCTATTTTTTATTGGTACTATATTGGTTGCGGACTGTGTTCACATGGAATGGTAGGTTTCAAGTGAGGAAATTACTGGCCATTCTTATGTGAATTTGTGGGCTTTGCTTAGAAAAATTATATCTAGTTTGTTTTTGACTGATAACCCACTGGGGAGGCAGTAACATAGTTCGAGAGGGGCTAAGGGGGCAGCTGCCCTGGGCAGAAAGCCTTAAAGGTGTGATTGGTGAATGTCAGTCACTGTCTAATACAATACTAACATTTAAATGCTGCTATTACATTTGCAGTCTGAGCTGAAATGCTTTAGCACCCCATGTGAGGCTTAAACTGAAGAAGAAAGAGTTTTTTTTTTCTCCGTCTATGGGAAGTGCTTTTTTGGATGTTTAGAGGTGCAGAGGTCATGGGGGACTGCACTGGGTGGAAAAACATTTAGCTACAAGTCTGTGAGGAGGGTGCAGTGTTGAGTTCTAACTGAATGGACACAAATTAACTTGGCAGTTTTGTTGCAGTTTTTAAGATGAATGTTTTTGATGAGCTTTTTGAAAAAAATGCAGCCAAGTAAATAGTTTGGAATGTGCTAGAGATGATATTCATTTTTCTTTAGCTGTAGATGTTAGAGTCTTATGTTTTGTAAGCTGCCAAGAATGGTGTACAACTTTTAAGTCCACATAAATCTGCTCTTCAGCTAAAAGCGTGTCATTTAAGAGTATGCCAAGGTATTTTATTCTGTGTGTGTATGATATTTTATTGCCTGATGCTACAGGAATGTGAAGTTCTGGAGGTGTTTTGCAGTGATTAGAACAGAACATAATAAAGTTACTTTTGTTAGAATTTGATGTTATGTGGGAGCCTATCAACAATTTCTCTCAAGTGAAGAACACTTCTTGAAGGTGTTTTGTTGCTAGAAGGTGGTATTCAGCTATGCACATTAAGGTTTATACCTGTATATTGAATGCCATTTTTGTGTTTTGTTTGCTCAGTCATTTGTTTTTCATGTTAGCTGAGCAAATGGGCGTCCAAGAACTGATCTTTATGGAACACTTTTTATGTGTAATATTTTCATATGAAAGCCTTTAGACCTATTTAATTTTCTACCGCCCAAGTAATCTTTAAATCTGTTTATAGTAAGGCGAGATAAGTGTAGGTCTGTTAATATATTTAGTAGTCCCTTATGACTAACAGTATTAAAGGCCCTAGAAAGGTCCAGAATGCTATTGGATTATTTGAATTTAAATTGTCTCTAAAAAGGTAATTTAAGGTTGGAATAACTTTTTTAACTTGAAAAAAAATTACAAAACCCATGCTGAAAAGTAGGTAGTAGGTTTTGCCTTGTGATAAATGTGGTTAGCTGCTGATTAAGTGATTTTCCCAAGGGTCTTTGATATGATATTAGAAAACGTAATGGATCAAAAGTTACTGGGTTTAGCAGAAGAAACATATTTTGTAGTGGTGCTGTGTTATCTTCTTTCCAGACAGTATGTACAATACCTTCCTGTGTGCTTAGATTTTTGAGGATAGAGTTAGGAATAGCTAGAGAACATGCTGCCATCTTAGTAACTTTTGGTAGAAGATCATCATAAACAGCGGGTACATTTTAGAGTTTTTGGAATGGGGATGGGATATAGAATTGTCATGGCTTGATAAATTTGTCATTTAGTTTCAGGAAACCTTTAGGTGAGGAATTTGTTGGGCAGTCAGTGCTGAAGCATTTTTTTTCTTACATTTCTTAATGAAGGTATGTATAGGTTGTCAGTTTTTGTTGTAAGAGTCGATTGAAGTAGTCAGTACTGGACTGGTCCATCTGAAGCTGCAGCTGTAGTGGGAGAAGTACTGCAACTGAAGTAAAATTAGCCTACAGGTATCATTTGTTTATTAGATTATTGTTTATTGGATTTGCCATAGTTTCAAATTAAGGGTGCTGGATTATGGTTACTCTTAGAATTTGGAAGCATGCTAATTGTGACCATATGTTCTGTTTTGGTGACTAGTATCCAGTCTAGTGTACTAACTCTCTCGTTTATTTTAACAGCTGTAGTACAGAGGTTTAAGATTTTTGATAGGCCATTTGAGCTGATTTTTACACACAGATAGGGTAATGTTGACCAACTTATGTTTATTTCACTTGCATAAATGAGGTGGTCTTATCTTGGAACCAGTTTTGGATGTCAAGTGTAGTGTGTATGTGTGTGTGTCTGTGTGTGTGTGTGTGTGTGTGTGTGTGTGTGTGTGTGTGTGTGTGTGTGTGTGTGTGTGTGTGTGGTATGTGGAGCTGTGGATTAGTTCAGGTACTAGGTTGCAGCTTTGGGATATTTGCACTGGTAGTTGATGCAGATTGTTAAGGTTATGAGCTGTTAATAAACTGCTTCTTGTGGCCCGGGGTTTGACTTCGTCAGTCTCCATTTGCCTAACTGTGTGACTGAGCAAGTCACTTAACCAGACAGCACTCCTGAGCTCAGTCTGAAAACGTTCCATGGTAATCAGTGCTCTGCTCCAGTTAACAAAAACAAATAAAGAAATAAATGGAATGTAACTAATAGGCGCAGTAATATTGATAGATTTGTTGAGTCTTGGGGACAGTGTATCTCAATGAGGGAGAAGTTAAGATTTTTTTTTTTTTTGTTAATACTGCAATACCTCTTAACTCTTTCTTTCTCCTTTCACATCAGAGTTTATTGTAGTCATGTGGACTGAATTATTTGTGTTTTATGTGGTCTTTTAACTAGGTTTCTATAATTATTAAATTGTCAGGCATATTATTGTCAACTTAAGACTGCAGTTTTATTACAGATATTACTGGCATAAAGGCTATTTTTAATGCTTGTGGTATTAGCTCAGATAGATCATTTGGGTATAGCAAGTCTTATTAATATTTTAAATGTTGCTACTAGTAATATTTTCATATTGTTGCATGAAGTAGTGGGTAGGCCTGTGTTGCGGTAGATGTCACCAGACATTGTGATGAGAAACAACTTCCATATGTTTACCAGAATTGTAGGAAATGTATGAGTTGTTTTTGTAGTTTTTAGCCTGGTAGGTATACTTTTTTGTCTGACTGGTGCTAAGGCATTTTTGTTTGGTTAGCATAGTGACCTCATATTTTTTTCTGAGTTGATTGGATTAGGTCAGTAAAAAAAAGATTTTTTTATTATGTTATAAAATTCTGAGATCCATTCATTACATTGAACATTCAGAATGTCAAACGTTTTGTTCCACCTTGTGAGACTGAAATCTCACATGATCAAAAAATGCCAGTATCTGTTTGTGTAAGGTCACTATACAGTGGATAGTGGGAATTTGCCCTTTCCCCACTGTTGAGAAATCTCAATGTTGGTATGTATATACGTGTGTTTGTGTGTGTGTGTGTGTGTGTGTGTGTGTGTGTGTGTGTGTGTGTGTGTGTGTGTGTGTGTGTGTGTGTGTGTGTGTGTGTGTGTGTGTGTGTGTGTGTGTGTGTGTGTGTGTGTGTGTGTGTACATGTACGTATGAGAAGCAGGATCTGTGGCTGCCCTGTGTAAAATGCATTTTCTTTTGAATGTTTTGTTCATTGAGGTGAGTTTTCATCTATTGGAATTTATGTGTTTTGGGAATATGTTTGGTCATCCCATAGACCCAAATGTTTATACCTGTTTGAAGGAGGTATTAGCTACATTTGTGTTGTGTTAAATAATTCTTTAGTTCATATCTTATTAGGAGTGGGAGAAGTCCTACAGCTAAGGTGCATGTTAGAAATATATTTGATTGTGAATACACAGGATCATTAGATGTAATTGGTTAGTGTTTGATTTGTGAAATATTGGGAGGCAGCTGAAATGGATATAGGGCAATTTGGTGATGTCCTGACTTCTGCCAATGAGGGAGACTATAGGCAAGCAAGGAAAAAATATAAAGGAAATGATAGGAGTGTGTGGAAGGGGGGTAGGGTAGTAGAACAAAGTGAAACTGTCATTTCCCCACAGTAATGCCTTGCTGCTGTTAAACATGGCTCTTGGAATCATCTGTCACAAAATACAAGATATGCATGCTTGTATAGCCTTGTATAACCCTGACACAGTTGTCACTTCTAAGGTAAAAGCCTGAAATAAATCATAAGGAAATTATCTTAGCTCCGACCCACTCAATAGCTTCTTTGGATGCTTCTTTGTTACAGTCAGT
Organism: Protopterus annectens; assembly: GCF_019279795.1. Taxonomy (NCBI): domain Eukaryota; kingdom Metazoa; phylum Chordata; order Ceratodontiformes; family Protopteridae; genus Protopterus; species Protopterus annectens. The sequence goes on from NC_056748.1 coordinate 509,990,504, forward strand.
GACCATCTCCCCACATTTGCTTTTGAGACAACTAGATAAAATATAATCAAGTAATCTACTAACAGATATGCAGTCTCACAATATTTTCAGAAAGAAAAAGATTAATAAAAGAGCAGGTGATATTGTTATAATTTATAAAAGTACTCTAGGCATGACCCCACACCCTCAGTCATCCAGAATTTTCACAACACAGAATTTCTCATCTCCGTATTAAACATCAGTAACTATAAAAGCATATTTATATTGCATCACTATATGCCACCAGGAAATACCAGTACAGCTGAAGATCTCCTATGGTGGATATTGAATAGTATATACCTTGAACCCATAATACTTGGTGATCTTAACATACACCGGCAACTCATCAATACAACCATCTTCAACTGCACGATAAATCTCTAGAACGTCACCCAACTTATCAATACAGTTACAAAATAAAACTAGAAACATAGTCCATACTTAACTGGATTCTTAGCTCTGACCTACACAATAGCGTCTTTGGATGCTTCTTTGTTACAGTCAGTGACCATCTCCCCACATTTGCTTTTAAGTCAACTAGATAAAATATAATCAAGTAATCTACAAACAAGTATGCAGTCTCACAAAATTCAGTCAAGAAGCTTTCAGCAATAGCCTAAGATACTGTAACTGGTCATCTCTAAAGATTCTTCCTTTTGAGAAGTAATATCTAATTTGAACACATGTTTAATTTACTGAATCACCATCCATCACTTTGTACAAAGTGTTAAATCTAACCCAAATCCATGGTTAACTAAATAAACCAAACAACTCATTACCCTAAGAGATTGTCTTAAAAACAAAACACAGAGTGCCTAACAAAATTTCAGACACCTTAGAAACCTTACTAAACAAAATATTTAATCAGAGAAGCAATCCTACTACCAACTGCTCAAACACAGATGTCAGAGCAATCCAAAGCATTTCTGTTCCTCCATTAATAAACCCCTTTATCCCAGCCAAACCAAAACATCTTCATCCACAACAAGCAACAACAAAGACAGCATTGCTTCCCATTACAATTCCCTTTTTATACAAACTGTTCTCTCCTAACTTAAGGATAGCAAGTCAGTTTAGTTTCCAGCCTATCTTAACAGCTATAAAAATTTCTGCACACACTTAAATCAAATTAATTAGCAGCAGACAATTTACCTTTTGAGTATTTGAAAATAATAGAAGACATCCTCATCTACCTTGTCCCTATCCTCATAAACTATTCATAGGATCATAAGATCATAGGAAGTTAATAGGCTATTGACCCTGAGGCCCTTATTAGCCTAGCCAAGAGTTTAGCCCATTTTTAGACAAGTCAGCACCCAATGCCCCTGTCCAGCAGGGACACGGGTGAAATCCCAAGGATGTATTTTCTGTTTCCCATCCAGTTATCCGGGTTGCCCTTAAAAAAGAGTAGAGAGGTACTCTGCATGACGTAGAGAGGGAGTCTATGCCACAGATGGGGGAGTCTCTGAGACACAAATCAATCCTATCAACAAGTCCTATTGATGTCACAGACCAGGTTGAGGCCACTCGTGTGAGTTACTCAAGTGGAGCTTGACTTGCGGATATGCAGCAGTCCCATCCAAGATCACCTTGTATGCCAGACAGAGGTCACCTTTGAGGAGCCTGTATGAAACTGAGTAGAGGGGTAGGGCTTTTAGCCTATCTGTGTATGGTAGATTTTTGAGGCCTTGGATTTTCCTAGTGAAGAAGCTTTGTAGCCTTTCCAGCTGCTGCATGTGCTTTGCAAGGTACATGCCAAACAGGGGGTTGTACTCAATAATGAACCTTATAAGGAAAGACTACAGGGATATTATGACCTCCTTGTCCCTGGATGAGATACCCTTACTTATGAGGTGGGCCATGTAGAAAGCTTTCCATACAAAAAATCAGGTTGCTATCAATCTGGGTGCCCAAATCACTTAGGACATTGTTATTAATGTGATACTTTTTGGAGACATCACTCTCCCCGCAGGGGATGATGATGCATTTTTTGGTATTCATCTTGAGGCCATGTTTCTGGCATCAGTCATTTGTTTGGGTAAGATCCTCTTGGAGGATGTTCACATCACTAGGAGAATTGATGACAGCACCCAGCTTGCAGTCTTCTGCAAACTTGGTCAGCCATAGCCCACTGGATTTGGCCTGCACCTCAGAAAGGTATATCCCAAATAACAGAAGCACCAAGACTGAACCCTGGGGTATGCTGGTTGTTACAGGTCTACTTCTTGAGGTGGCTTCCCCTGTTTTGACTAGGTGGGATCTTATCAGTGAGCCACTTAACTACCCATCTGGTAACATATGGATTGATGCCTAGCTGAGAGTGCTTATCTATTATGCCTGAGTGGGGAATAGTGTTGAAGGCTTTGGCCAGGTCAAGGTAGGTGATGTGCAATGTCTTCGCTTTGTCCATGACTTTGGTGACTGTCTCAAAGAAGTCGACCAAATTTAACAGACATGACCTCCCCTTGATGAAGCCAAACTGTGTGGAATCAAGTGTTTGGAGGTTGCCAATGTCCTTGTTAATGAGGTCCATGATAATCCATTCCATGGCCTTGCAGATCAGGCTAGTTAGGCTTATAGGTCTATAATTTCCTGGATCAGTGGACGCTCCACCTTTGTGTAAAGGGATGACAGTGGCTGTCCTCCACTCAGCTGGGACAAAGCCTGTACTCAGGCTTTGGTTGAACAGGGCACCTACTGATGCTGCAAGTTTCTGCCCGAGTTCAGATATGATGCAGCCTGGGATGTTATTGGGTCCCATAGAGGCTGTATTTTTTGCCTTTGGGAGAGCAATGATGACCTGATCCCTAGATATAAGGGAAGGGGGCAGGTCCTGGGAATGTCTTGATTTACTTATGGGGGGACAGAGGGTTGAAGTTTCACTGAATCTGTCACGCAAGTTTGCTGTATCTGCAGCATTTGTATATGTGGTGTCCTTGACCACCAGTTCTGAACAGATATGGGTGCTTCCTTTGAGATTATGGACATATGTAAAGAAGGCCTTATGATTGTTTCTATTAGATGTGGCCAATTTTGACTCGGTTAGCTTTGGAAGATTTCACTACTGCTCTTATTTGCTTGTTCTAGCTAAGGAGAGATTGCTTCCAATTGTGCACCTGCTCCTTCTTGGTCCTGGACAGCAATTTGTTTCCTTTTGTTATAGAGTTTATTTATTGCAGACGTCCACCAGACAGGTTTAGTCTTCCTTGCGGAGGATGATTTAGTCCTGTCGGGTATTCCTGATTCCATGCATCTATATAAATGCTTGTATAGTGCTTTGGTATAGTTTTGGATACTTATGCCAGTTCCTAGATAGGGGGAGGGGGCTGTGAAGCTGTTTATACCATCCCTCAGGATGATGTAATAATTTTTGGTGAAGTTTTGTTTGACCCTAGCTAGAGGGGGTAGTCGGGGGAGATGGTGACTTCGAAAGTGACTACTTTATGGTCGGATCTTACGAGGGAGGATGATACTGCAGGGATGCTGCAATGGTTACTCATGTTGTTTAATACCAAGTCCAAGATATTATCACCTCTTGTAGGGGTATCGACTAGCTGTTCCAAAGCATTTATATTGATGATATCAAGGAATTTCTGGGCATTTGTGCTCTGGCATGAGTAGCTCTTCCAGTCTATGTTTGAGTAGTTAAAGTCACCTAGGATCAGGGTAAAGTGATGAATCTTGATAGATTTGATGAGGTCCAGATAGGTGAATTGGGCATCTTGAGTCAGATTTGGGGGCCGGTAGCTAGCTATGATTTGTATTGGGGTCTTGTCAATGTTTAACTGCACCTGGATTGTCTGCTGTGCGTCATTCTGTTTGACCAGCCTGGAGGTGTGTACATCTTTAATATATATTGAAACTCCACCTCCTTTGACTGACTGCCCACAGTTTGGGGTCTGAATGTATGATAGGATGAGTAACCAGGTAAGGTGGGAATGCTCTCAGCAGCTTTGAACCAGGTTTCTGTGACTGCTCAGATGTCAGCATTTTCCAGAGTTAAGAATCCTTGCAATGAGTGCAGTTTTATGTTTAGACTCCTAGCTTTTAGCAGCATGACCTTTAATTTGCATTTTGTTAAAATTTGTATGTTGGTAGTTTTAACTTCATCACTTTTCCTAAAAAAACAAAAGCACTATGGGGGCGGCAAGAGCCTTTGCCAGAACACTGAAGCCCAAGTGAGACAGATGCAGGCCTTCCCTGGAAGAGCATTGTGATCTGTCGATCATATCTTCCCAGTTTGTCAGGTATTGGATCCCCCTGGAATGACACCAGAAACTAAGCCAATTATTAAAGTCGATCAAGTTTGAATTGAGGCATCATTCCGGGTGAAGGTAGAATGCTGTTTAAGGCTAGGGACATACCCGCCTGGGACACATATTCAGCAGGTTCTATCATGTCTCTCTTAAAATAGTCTAGAGAGGTACATCTCAGTCATTCACGCCAACATGGACTATGACAGAGTCATAACAGTGCCTGTTGTTAAGAGACCTAAGTGGGTATGTGATATGGTTGATTCTGGCCCCTGACAAACAACTAACTGTGACTTTCTCCTTATCCAACCTGGTGAGAGGCACATCTGTGTGTCTCACAATGGAGTCTCCTGTGACTAAAATGTTGGGTTTATGGTTAAGCCTTAGTGGGTGTGAGACACAGTTGTGTGAACTATGTGTGGTAAGTGGTATGGAGGGCTGTGGAGATCATGTTTGTTTTTGCCTCTGAGGTCTCCTTTGTTTGGGTATGATTTTGTTGAGGACCTCCGTATATGTGGGTGTGTGTTGTGTAGGTGTGGGTGGTGTTTGAGGTGTAGTGATTGCGCTGACAACCTTCTCAGTGCCAGATATACTGGCTTTTGAGGGAGAGAGCATAGACTCTAGGTTCCTAATGTAATGGCATCTCTTGCAAATTGTGTTCCTATGTGTTAGTAGTAGATGGTTGTCTTTCTACATGTGGCAGTTACTACACTGTCTCAGGCTGCCCATATTAACCAGAGTGGCAGGAGAAACTATAGGAAATTGTCCTCCTATATTTGTCAGAAACTGGGGAAAAAGGCCAGGGAGAGCTAAGGGGTAGGGCTAAAGCCCAAGTGCTTAAACCAAAACTAAGAGGCTTAGAATAACACTTACAGTTTAAACAGGCTATAAACAAGCAGTAATAAATGAACAGAAAAGATGCATTTGAATACTTTAGAGAACAAGGAGCAGCAAGTAGCCGAAAAAGAAAGATGAAGTAATAGAGTCGTAGTAGGAAACACAAATACAGTAAAAGCAGCTGAATAAAGTGGGGGTTTTTTGTTTATTAGTAAAGTGGAAAGGGAGAGAGGAGGAACAGAAGATAATTCAAGGTTAAGGAACTAAAGAGTTTGGCCTTCCCAAATGATCTCCGTATTGGGTAGAAAGAGCTAATGAGATGGGATCGAGAGGAGTGTCCCAGATCAAATTTACAGTAGAGGGTGGGCAACAGCAAAAGCCACCAACTTTAAGAGCATGACACCAGTTGGGTGGGAAAAATTTCAACCAGAGGTCAGCAAATATATAAATGCAGACACAGAAAAGTAAATAATTCAGTCAAGCAAATAAATAAAAACAGTGCAGTACTGTTAAGCAAATAAATAAAACCAGTGCAATACTGATAAGAAACGCTAAAGTTAGATAAAGTGCAAAAAATGTACTTATGTCAGCCCTAATTCCAGATTTTTTAAGAAACACTCTCAATCAGGCACAATGGAGGAGCTTCTAGCAAGACAGACTATGTCCCATCTCCCTAGAAACATTTTTTTTTGTTATACTCCTAAACAAAGAGGGGTGCATTCACAGAATTCATCAACTATAGACCTATGGCTATCTTGATATTTCTATAAAAAAAATAGAAAATGTATACATTCACAACTCTTAAAATACCTCATTAATAATCTCCTGTTCAATACCCAATATGGTTTCATCCCAAACATAGTACCACAACAAACTTACTCAGTTTCTCAAACACAGTAAACCTCATGCAAAATTCTGGCCACTTAATATTGTCTATTTTCCTTGACTTTTCAAAAGCATTAAATACCATCTCTCACCAAAATCTACTCACAAAAGTTGCATCCCTCAACCTTTCCCACTCAGACCTGTTGTAGCTTCATAGCTAACTCACAGACAAGACAGCAGGCTGTAAAATGACTCCAGGACTTTTCACCTTTTCTACATGTTTCCATTGGAGTTCCTCAGGTTCTAATACTTGGTCCTCTCTTATTCAGTATCTTTATATATAAACTTTGCACAGCCTTCAGGCTCACAAACATAATAGAATATGCAGATGATGCCACCCTCATGTGCTCTTTCCAGCCTTCTCAAAGCTTAATGACATCACCCAAGACTCCTAATCCATTAAAACATGACTAAGAAACTCTTACCTTCTAGATCATAAAAAGAAAACAAAATCAAAATACTCCCCACAAATAACACCAGGCAAGAAACAGTACAATAATCAAAACTACTGGGAGTTATAATAGATGAACACACAAAATTTTATCTATATGTTCTTCAAGTTTCTCATAACAATCCAGATGCTTAGTTTATTATACAGAAGTAAAAATGATCTCACTGACAATTGTAGGGAAAAAAAATCATTGCATCAACCTACTTACAATCTCTCTCTTATGTCTCCCCAATCCTGACTAACTTTCATGTCACTCAAAAAATGAAATCATGACAGCTGCTACAACATTGCTAGATTTGCCATCATATATCTACTAGGTTATTTTCCATAACCTAATATGTAAAGCAAAAATGTATCCAGTACTACAAAATACCATAAAATATTATTCCTCAGCCAGAGACCTGCAGTCTCAAAATAATTAACTTCTACTCACCACTAAATCTAATAATGCTGCCATGACTCGCTCTGCTCCTGCTATGAATACAAACTTTGGAACTCCCTACTACTACATTTAAAGCAAATTGAAAAATTAAATGTTTTCAAAAATCAACTTAAATAGTAACTACTATGACTCCTATCTATGCTCCTGCTCAACTATGAGCTAATACCTTAACTACAAGGACCAAAAACTATTGTTTAATTTAGTACTTACAATTTCATTACATCCTAATGCAACTATATTCAATTTTCTGCCTCCTAACCTTCATTCGGTTTAAAAATACAAGTCTCTCTTTTAACATTTTTCACTCTTGAAAGTTCAACTAAGTACTAGCCAGCTGCTATACTGCTTTCTCATTTAACCAGATCTAGCTGTAGTACTTTCTTTCCTCCTGTACTTGATCTTTGATATCAAACCAAAGTACCCCATTTTATTACTTGCACATATCTACTTCTTTATTATAATGTAACTTATGTTTATAGCAATAACCCACGCCTGGGTGTGGTTAATGCTGGATTTAGCCACGGTTGGCGTGGTTTGGTCCCGAGGGCGAAGCCCGAGGGACCAAACAAAGCCAACTGTGGGGTAAATACAGCTTTACCCACACCCAGAAGTGGGTTATTGCTATTATACCATGACATTATTTAAGAAAAGAAACTATTACTTTTCTTAAATGATGGCATAGTATAATGCCTGTTTACTGCCCTTCCGCAGATGTCTGGCATCCATGGCAGTTCTGATGTACTGCGCGCCTGTGCAGTACATCAGAGTTGTGGGCAAGCAACGGAGAAAGCAAGATCTCCGTTGCTTTTTATTTAGCTATGTTAAATGGGTTTAACATAGCGAGACAGTTTTAAAATAAGCAACGGAGATGTCCATTGCTTATTTTAAAACTGTCTCGCTATGTTAAACCCATTTAACATAGCGAAACAGTAAAAAAAGCAATGGAGACTTTGCTTTCTCCGTTGCTTTTTTTTTTAAAACCTGTCTCGCTATGTTAAATGGGTTTAGCATAGCGAGACTGCTTTAAAATAAGCAATGGAGATCTCCGTTGCTTATTTTAAAGCTGTCTCACTATGTTAAACCCATTTAACATAGCGAGACAGTAGAGTTATACTAATGGAAAAAAGTCCGGGCGACTGGACCTTTTTCCATTAGTATAACTCGATTTACAATGTGCACGCTGGCCAATCAGCGTGCACGTTTTGGGGGGGGTCATGGTATAATATTCAATATTTACCAATGAAGGTTCATCGTGATATTGTTGGATTTGAGTTATGTTTATGTATGTGAAAGTTTTTGTTTAATCCTGTGAATCTGCACTGAAATTATTATCATATGCAAGTTTTATTCTTTGTATTAATGTATGACATTGTATAATTTTTATTTTGTGTAGAGCTTTTCCTCTCTCCGGGCTTCTGGTGTAAAGGTGTTTTTTTTTTCTGCCCAGTCAGCATCTCCTAGTCAACAAGTAGAATTAAAGAAGTTAAATAAATAAGTTGAGCATAGCAAGGTATTACCAAGGTATGAATCTTCTATAAACAATTGAATCAGTAGCCAAGAAGGCAGCCACTGCATGTCCGTAGTTTAACAACTGAATCACAACTGTCACTCACCTTCTGGGAAAGAGACCTATAATGTAGGCACCTCATATAAAGGGAACCAATTAAAAGCCAAATGTCAGAGTGGAAACAGAAACTTGCAATGCAGTTGCAGGGGAGCAGAAAGGTTTACAATAAAGAGGGGTGCAATCAGTAAATAATTAAGAAAGCACTTAGTTGTATTGAGTCTAGCAAAGGACAGTTCTGTGAAATGTTTTACTAACATTTATAGTGGAGTGGAGGCAACCACCATCAGTATATGGCCATCAGTCAGTAGATGGAAGCTACAATTCCCATTAAATAAAATAAAGCATTGGGGACTTAAAAACAGTATTCCACTTTCAGGGCTGCATTGTGCTACAGGCTTCTGATAAATATCTACATTCAGCAGTATTCCCAAAGTGTGACCAGGTAAGGGGTCCGAATGGAGAGATAAGTCAGCAAGCAAAGGAGAGTAGTATTGCTGAAATTGAATTCATCCTTAAGTCTTGGTGAGTACCTTCACAAGGTGGACCCTGTTTTTCACAAAATCTCCCCAAGACAACACTGCTATATAGAATGTATTTTATATAGCACTCTAGGCAAGAGGGATTATATAAATATTTGGGAATTGATGAAGGATCAACAATAAAACATGAACAAATGCAAATATAACTTAATAAGGAATATTTTAGAAGACTTAAATTAATCCTGAAAACAGCGTTGACATCTAGGAACAAAATCCAAGCTATAAACCAATTTGTTTTTGCTGTCCTAATTTATAGTTTTTGAGTGATTGACTGGCCCCAAAATGTGTTGAATAGATTAGACAAGAAAACAAGAAGGATGCTTCATGCTTACCAAATGATTTATAAAAATCAGTGCATACCAAGAGTATATATTCCCCGTTCCAAAGGAAGTATGGGCCTCCATGAAATTGATTATATGTATAGATCTGCAATCATGGGACCGCATACATATCTGATGACCTCACAAGACCCAAACATAGTGAAAGTTTTGAAACATGAGGAGAATATATCCAAGATGACTTACCTTCTTAGTCTATCAGAAGCATATCGGAGTCAAGCAGAAATGGAAATCAAATCAGAAGTAGATAAAAATCAGGTAGCAAGTTAATGTGCCGAAAAACAAAAGAAAGAATATAAGGTGAAGGATCAGATGAGAAGGCAAGAAATGTGGAAAATGCATAAGTATAGTTGCAAGTATATAAAACTCCTGGAAGAACCTCATGTTGATCAGGATCAAACGCAGGAACATACCTCTCAACTGTCCCTGATTTTGACTTAAATTTTAACTCTGTCCCTCTTAATCCCTCCTAAAACTAGTGACTTTTGGAGGAAAGGTGGTGAATTATACTTAATGAATAATGACAATAATTAAGAGTTATAAACGTTTTACCTCAGAAAATGTGTATTAATTCATATGCTCTGATTCTGTCAATGTTTCAAGTCAATAGCACTAATATTTTAAAAGTGTCCCTGATTTTTTCTTGACTTGTCCCTGATTCTGTTGAAATTTGTCCCCAATTGGTTGAGAGGTCTGCACAGGAATGGTTAAGGAGAGGTGAATTCAAACCAAAAGATGAAAGGTTAATATTGGCGGCCTAAGATAGTGGGCTACATACATGTTGGTTTACAAAGTCCACTGAACATGTGGGAGAAACAGACAAATATAGATTTTGTAAAACAGAATTGGAAACAGTTCCACAGCTTGTTGCTGGTTGTGATATACTGATGGCAGAAGGACTGAATACTGAAAGGCATAATAATGTGGCAAGACTGTTGCATTGGGGATTGTGCAAATATTATAATATTGAAGTAGCTGAAAAACACTGGAAACATAAGCCACAAAGCATCATAGAAAATGATGGTTTACATCACATAAGACTATCCATTTCCAACAGTTCAAAAGGTAGATGCGAGAAAACCAGATATAGTGGCCCATTATAAGAAGACAAAAATAGCATTGATCACTGAAATCTCTGCACCCAGTGACTACAGTGTCTTGCATACAGAGAGAAAGTAATAAAATATCAGGATTTGCAGGCAGAAACAAGAGCAATGTGGAAGAAAGACACCCAGACAGTTTTAATAGTAGTAGGAGCGCAATGGGTCTTATAAAAAATAATCTGCAACCATATTTAAATATATTACCAATACATTTACCTCCTTACAAACTACAGAAGGGGTCATCACTGGGCACATTGCAGGTGCTGTGAAGAGCACTTCTGGCTTATATCAAAGATTGAAACAGTACTAATTTCATGAACTTTAGTCATACTTTGACTTAAGAATGGGATCCATTCCTGTCATGGTATTAGAAACTCAAAAGATTTGGAGAAATTAAGAGAGAGTGACGGGGTAAGATGTCTACTAAGTGTATGATGAAAAGGTAGTAGCTGGGTTAAACCCTGAAATGCAAAAAAAATCGTATTATACTTGAGCCAAACCACAGTTTCCAGGACTGAAAGTAACTATTGTCTGAACAGCCACAATTCAAACAGATGAGACTTTAGTTTAACATCTTGTGCAGAGGGCAGACATCTGGGGTGTGGCACCCTATATTTTGCATTTTATATATATATATATATATATATATATATATATATATATATATATATATATATATATATATATATATCCTTTATATTGTAATACAGTGAGAGAAATTACAAATTAAGATTAATGTTAGTGCCATGTGAGGACATAGAACCTACAGCGTTTTGATATTTCCATCATTAACAATGATTGTGCTACTTTTTGAGCCACTGACACTATAAAGAGGTTTATCACTCACAGGGATATATTTTCTTTTCAATCTGCCCACTAGTTACTGTGATCTGGCATAGTTTAAGTGAAATGTTTTAAATGTAGTTTGATGGCTTGACTTTTTTTTTTTTTTGCCAAGGACTACAGTTCTTGTTCAGTGTTATATCTTGGATACAGAAGTCCAACATTGTTTTGTCAGGACTCAATGAGAATTCTTCCATCTGTCATGTCTGATACTTTGAAGGAATATTATCCATGAAGTATAGAATACATCAGAGAAGAGGTTTTTCCAAAATAGCAGCACCTATGTCAGTACCTACGGTGGTACCTCTAAGGGCAGTTCAACTTTGAAGTTTGTAAGCTGGATACACTTAATGAGTTTCCCATGAGGTGAGTGGGTGCAATGGATATCAGGACGCAAGGACTTAATTTTTTTCCCTTGAGTAAGTAGTACATCGGGTTTCATTTTATATGATTTGGCTGATGTTTCTTAAAATTATCTGTACCTTACAAATGTCTGTGGTGGATACTACTACTTGTAATGTTGTTCCCCCATATTAGACTTACCATAGCTATATTTGCTTGGCCTGTAAATGATCGCAGCTTCCTTTGCCATTAGATATTGGGAGGATTCTTTATCCTTTTGCATTATAATAGAATTGCACTCAGAAAGTACCCTTAGTCTGTAGCCTCATGCATCCACTGGAGGCATATCTGTTGAACACACTACTACAGACCTCACTCATTACCTGCAGAGTTTCATGTGGGGAATGAAATTTCAAAGTACCACATATAAAGAAATTATTTTTTATTTTTATATATCATCTATATGCACTAGCTATATTTTTTTTTAACTTATTCCTTTGTTTCATAAATAAGAAACAGTATACAAAGGCCTGCAATTTGTATAGTTTACTCTATGAAAAAGTGTCACAAGAACATGTTGGAGCTCACTTCACAAAGGCAGCTGCTACTTATACAGCCTTTTTCTGGAAAGTTTCTATACAAAGTATTTATGAACAAGCTACATAGACCTCCATTCACTCCTTTATCAGGCACTGCAAAAGACAGGAAGGCTATGGCAGTTCTACAAGACCTTTACACTTCCCCATACTGAAATGTTGGACGGCTTGGATACTAGTTTAGTTGTGTCTTTCGGCTTTTCCCGGTTAGGGGTCCCCACAGCGGAACTCCGGTCCGCTAATGATTGGCAGTAGATTTTTACGTGCCGAGTTGCCAGCTCTGACACACAATCTTCAATGAAGGTATGCCCATTCACGCATGTCTCCACACAGAAGACGCTCTAGCTGAGAATCGAACCGGACAGCGTCTTACTGTGAGGCGACAACTCTACCGCAGCACCACCACCACTGATTGGATATTAGTTTAGTACTCTCCCATATATAATGAATCATATTGTAGCAGTAATCATTACAATCAGAGTTGGATCTAGCACTAAGCAACCTAGACAGTCACCAAGGGCCCACTGGCTGGGGATGGGGGGAGGGCTGCTAAAATGTTTAGATTTTTTTTAAATAAAAAAGAAAAATCACTTCTTTAAAGGCGTTCATTCTTTTTTAAAAGAACAAACGCATTTTGACCTTTGTATCTGTGCATGCGTCAACAAACACACACACACCTCCTGCTTTTTCTTCTTTTTTCTACATCTGCAGATGTGGAATTTAAACACAACAAACATTCATTCCTGCTATCTCAGAAGATTATCCATATTACTGAATGAATTTCTAACTACCATCTTGGGATTACGGTGTGTGTGTGTGTGTGTGTGTGTGTGTGTGTGTGTGTGTGTGTGTGTGTGAAATGTGCTAGTTAGGGATGGAAGGTTAGTTAATTTACCCAAGCTCCAGCCCTGTAACTTAGTTACAGCAGACAAGAGCCTGAATCTTCTATACCAACTACCACAGCATTCAAAGTGCATTTTCAAGGAATTGTGAACTTCAAGGGAAGAGAAGTTTGTTGCTGCTCATTCTAAGTCTGTTTTCTATGTGCAGTTGTGTCATTCAGCTAATGGTCATCACTGTTTGTGCTATAGAATTTCAACGCAGTATTTGTAGCACAACAGATAGCATACTTGCTTTTGCTGCAGAAGTCTATGGGTTCTACCCCCACACCATGTAGATGAAATGCTGATACTATGTTTTACTTTAAGGGGAGGATGCTGTAGACCTGAGTGTGTCCTCTTTTGTATAAGGTGCCTGGTAACTATGAACAGAGTCAGATCCAGCACTAGGCGACATAGGTAGTTGCCCAGGGCCCACAGGCTTGAGGTTGCCCACCACAAACTTACATTTCTTCTTTAAGAATGCACTCTGTATGCGTTACATTTCTTCTTTAAAAACACACACAGAGTGCATCCTTAGAAGACTCTATACATGGGTCTATAGGACGATACATGCACATTTAAACTGGAACATAGTACAAGAGTTTTTAAGAAACAAGGTCTGATTTTGTTATGCTTTTGAACTGTGTGTGCGTGCGTGTGTGCGTGTGTGTGTGTGTGTGTGTGTGTGTGTGTGTGTGTGTGTGTGTGTGTGTGTGTGTGTGTGTGTGTGTGTGTGTGTGTGTGTGTAGGGAACATGTTAATGTAACCAGTATCACACCCTGTACCGTAGTTGCAGGTGACAAGAGCCAAATCCTCTCTACCAGCTATGAGTGTCACTGCAAGTTTCAGTACATTTTCAAGGAACTGTAGTGTTCAGTACATTTGCAAAGAATTGTGAGCTTGGAGGGAAGAAAAGTTTACTGCTGCTCATTCTGTCTGTTTTAAGTGTGCAACTGTTTGTGCTAGAGAATGTAAAAGCACTGTTAGTAGCATCTTTGCTCTTGATGTAAGAAGGCCATGGGTTCTACTCCTACACCATGGAGATGGATTGCTGATATTGTGTTATACTTTAAGGGGGGAGGTGTGCAGCAGTCCTGATTGTGTCCTCCTTTGGATGAGATGCCTTGTAACTGTAAACCTGTTGTTGATTTGCCATTAATTCCCTATTGCAATATTAGCAGGTTAACATTTTAATGTAACATAGGCAATTTATTTAATATTTCAAGGGCAACAGGCACTCATTGTGTAGATGAAACACTGAAATACAAAGTTGTTTTCTAGTTGCAATCTCTTCATTAGTTATATCTCTTTAATGTGAAATTATTCAGATGACTTTTACTTCTGCAGAGATTGTGCATATTGACTGATATTGGACTGTAATGATAGAAATTTGAGGGGCATTTATGGTTGAAATGTTCTGAAGTGGGCAGTTTTGTCATTAGTGGTGCATATGTTTTGTTTCATTGCTTACTGGAAAAATGTTCAAAACTACAAACATAAAATGCATTCTAACAAGTGGTATTGCATTATACAAAGAATATAACTTAATACAATCACGCAGTTAAATCAAAGAACACATGCATGTATGCATGGTCCTAAAAATGTGTGCAAGGGCCTATGGTTTGAAAACAGACCAAAGATAACATTAATCCGCCACTGGCCAGATGCATTTTCTTTAAATGTGGGTTTCAATGTTGTTTCCATGAATGTGAGTTTTAAGGGCAGAGAAGTTTACTGTTAATGCGAAGTCCATTTTCATTATGAGACTGTATTATTTTGATTAGAAAATGTCAATCAGTGTCAGTGCTATAAAATTTGAAATAAAAGTTTTAAATTAAATCCAATTATTTATAATCATTTTAAAAGTAAAGAAGAAAATAGTGTGTATACTGACAGGTTTTAACAGTGTTTATGGTAATTGGGGAGAAATAGCCATTGGAAAGTCTGCAGGGGTGGTTACTGCAAGTGGGGGACCCTGAGCCTTTATTCTGCCTATGGCCCTATATGACCATGATCTGGCTCGGACTATGAACCTGTTGTTAGTTTGCCATCCATTCCCTATTGCAATATTACCAGCTTACCATTTTTTTATGTAACCTAGACAAATTATTCTTCAGGGGGAGCAGGCGCTGAATTTGTAGATGAAACAATGAAATATAAAGTTGTTTGTTAACAGCAACCTCTTCATTAGTTTCAGACATTTTTAATGTGGAATTATTCAGCTGATTTTTACTTCTGTAGAGATTGTGCATATTGACTGATATTGAGTGGCCTTTTTTATTTATTTATTTATTTATTTTATATTTGTTGACCAGGATAGTCCGACTGGATTTGTGTCCTTTTTCAGAGGAGGCCCTGGGAGAAAAGCTCCATACATATGTACAAAAACTATTTATATATACATGTATATCATGTTATACAGTTTCCAATGTAGTTTTACATACATTAAAAGGTTAAAAACATAGTTCAGTCACATAAAGTTAATACAGAGCTGTTAAAATCATAACTTATAATTAAGATACAGTCTCATTGTGGCAAGAAGTCCTCGTTAGGATGGTTTATGGTTGAAATGTTCTGAAATGGACAGTTTTGTTATTATTGCTTTATAGTGTTTTGTTGCTTTCTGGAAAAAATGTTCAAAACTACAAATTTAAAACACACTCTAATAAGTGGTGCTGTATTATACAAGGAATATAGTTTAATACAATCAGGAAGGTGAATCAGAGAACATGTGCATGTCTGCATGGTCCTAAAAATGTGTACAAGGCATCTGTGGTTTGAAAATAGTCCAAAGGTAAACTTTATCCTCCACTGACCAGATGCATTTTCTTTGAATGTGGGTTTCAGTGCCGATTCAAGGGCAGAGAAGTTTACTTTTAATGCTACGTCTGTTTTCATTGCAAAACTGCATTGTTTTGTTTAGCAAATGAGTATCAGTGTCTGTGCTATAAAATTTGAAATAAAAGTTTTAAATTAAATCCAAATATCTGTAATCATTGTAGAAGTAAAGTCGAAAGTAGCATGTGCACAGACAGGTCTGAATGGTGTTTATGGTAACTAGGGAGAAATAGCTAAGTAACGGGACACTGGAATAACTGAAGGGGGGGGTATAAGGGTGTTGTTTGTGTGTGTGGGGGCCTTGATCCATTACCCTGCCTAGGGCCCCATTTGACCAAGATCCTGCTCTGGTTACAATGAAGACTATTGTTGTCTAAGCATACCCACCATAATTACAAATGTTCAAGTAAAACCAGGGCCCATGCCAACTTATTGAAAAGCAATATACCGAAAGGGAATCATGTCAATTTGCCAAAGGTAGTTTCAGCAGTGATAAAAAGTTAGAAATTTTTTCACCAAAACTGCCTTCAGTGAACATAGGAAAACTTTTTTTTTACAGAAGGCCAAGCCACCCTGCACCCTCCACACCCTCAAGATTATATATACCAGCTCCAAGGTCGCACAATAGTGGAGAAAAAGGCAAATTGCACTCTCATTGAAGTTAGCTTTGGTTAACAGAGACATTTTAAATTTGCAGAAACTAATTTCAACAATATGACACATTCCTTACTGAAAGTCATTACACTGAGCGTACATTGTTGAAATGTCAAAATGTTGAAATGCTAAAATGTTGAAATCAAAATACTTACTCCTCTGCATGTGTAGAGGGCTGCCCTCCCCCCACCCTTTGCAAGACCATATTAGCACTCATTTACGAGTTTCAGTAACAGGGAAGTGATATTGCTCGTTGACTGCCTGTGTTCTGGCTCAGTGTACATATGCAGCACATGTATGCTTTTGATAGGTATTTTGAATTTAACATAGTAGGGTTTCAGTATTTTGACATTTCAGGACTTTGCATTCAGTATTATGACTTTCAGTATACTGCTAGTCAGTAAGTTCTCACATATCTGTAAAGTCATGCCTGTAGTGCAGGTTCCTACCCACTCATGTTGCATAATACCCAACGGGAGAATAATTTCTCTTTCCTAATTAGGATATTGCCTTGCCCTTATATTTCTCAGATTTGTCCTAAGAATAGGACAAGCCTTATTACCCACTGAGAGGGTTTTTAACAGCACATTTATTGGTGGCTTTCCTAGTCTTCATGTAAAAAATAATCACAAAAGCTCAAAAAGAACTGACTGTAGAAAGGACACCACTCCCTTTTTATTATTATGCGTCCTACTGGCATACATTGTGTAGGCCTGGTGCCTCTACTTAGGGATGCCTGAACGCTTTGAATGTCAGGCGAGATGGTTGGATGTCTACCTGATAATGTTCTTTTATATATATATATATGTATATATATATATATATATATATATATATATATATATATATATATATATATATATATACGTACACACTTCAGCAGTCATCGTATTCTCACATTTATGGTTATAATGACTACATTCCTGCAACTGTACATTTTTGCATATTTTCAAATGGTTGGTCACACACACTGAGGATTGTGTAGAATTCCTGAATGGGCAGCAGGAAGGCTTAGTATTACACATCGTTCTCTGTTGTATATATGCTTCTCTGATAATTGCTTTTGTTTTTCTTTTCAGTTTATTGACTCATCGGGTCTGCTGTCTAAGTTAGACTTACCAGGCAAGCTTGGCCTTAAGAATACAACTCTGAATATATCAAACATTTACAGGTCAGTACATGCATGTTCTGCATTAATTTCTCCATGATACTGACTCAAAGTCTGCAGTATATTTACAGAAACTCAGATTAGCTGAGCTAAACGGGCTTGTAAGTAAACTGTTTCTGCAATTGCTATATTATACACAGTCTAAATATCAATCCTGACTTTTTTAAACAAACGACCTGCCTGAATTCTACAGCATTATTTTAACATACTGCCAAAAGTAGTAGTCCAGAACTTTTCTGACTCCTTTCCTAGTTTGTCTGAACGAACACCATTATAATGCCTGAGAAAAAAATATCTGTCTTTTTAATGTGTGCATATGCAACAAGAGTGGGATATAAATGAACACCTGCCTTTTTGTTTTAGTATATTTCCTTCTGTATATTACTTTACACAGTTTCCAGTATAACTGCTACAGATTAGCACCAAAGTCTTTCTGCTACCAGTTTGTTGAAATTGCATATTGTTTCCTTCTTTGTTTCTCTTCTTTTTGGTTGCTGCTTTAGATGGTTTACTATCAAAAGGTGAAACAGAGAATCTTTTCAGATGGAAACTCGAAACATGGCTGTTCGAGTTTCCATCTTGCTGAACATCTCCATGCTCGAAAGTTTATATCAGTGAATGCACAATGCATTCGCTAATATAAACTCGAAGTACTGTACAGAGATCGCGGTACAGTGTGGTGTGGGAAATTCAGCCCTTTCCTCACTGTAGTGCAATCTCGGAGTTGGAATATATAGTTAGCAGTGGGTGTAGGGGGTGCAGAGGGGTTTGCCCCCCTGAAAAAATGTGATGTTAGGTATAGGAGTTTCCTTTACCTTAGCTCCTATACAGACATCATGTAATCTGTTCAGCAACAGTGTCGAATCTGCTGCATTTGCTCAGCTGATTCGACATTGTGCCATATTGTACATATTGACTTTCATTTTTTTTTTTCGGTGTGTCGATCCTTTTTTATTAATGTTTTTGTGGTCTTTTATTTATCTTTTTAAAGCATATATTCTACATTTTACTTGAAATGCATTTAAACTACATGTGTACTTGGATGGCTACAAAAAATTAAAAATAAGTATTTTTTTGTTACCTTACCTTCCTTTGTGAATACTTTTTATTTTACTAGTCGTTTACTAGTCTTGAGTTGTGCTAACCTGAATACATTAAGCAACACACCATTTTATGCTAATATTCATCAATAGTGCCTCTTAGTAACCTCTTTACCTTAGCAGTAAATCCCCCCATTGCGGTGCTGAAGTACTTACTGAAGTGACTTTAATGCAGTCCTTTGTTACTGTGTGAGCAACCCACATTTCAGTGCAACAAAAATAAGATGAGAACATTGCCCTAAACTGCTAACAGCAGATGGATCACTTTTATCTGAGTTTCCAAGAATGTGCCATCAAAAACATAGGCATACATCATAATTATCAACAGCCTGGACATGTGTGTCAATTTCTAGTATTATTCTGTGGCTTAAAAATATCATTGTGCAAGTTCAAAGAGCATAACAAAAAGAATCTGTTCAGTGTGTTTTCCCATCCAAAATCCACAAACAACTTCCAGTAGTGTTTCTGAGATTGCCCAGTCCTGCAGGTTCACATTATCATGTCATCCATGTTCACGTTTTCATATCATAGTATCTGTTCATACATTCCCCTGTCAATACTGACTAAGAGTTATATTTTCTTAAACTAATAGATACTGGAGGCATTATCACTGTTTTTGGACAGCTGTAAGGTGAGTAGTCTGGTAAGAGAGATGCACAGTAGTATATTAATCTCATTTTATCGATTCCTGTAGTTTGTGTGTGCCGTATCTACTTATATTAGGCTTTAATGGACCTGATATACAATGAATAACTTGCACATTCTACCACGTCTTCCTAATTATATACAATGGAGCCCTAATGATTAGTATCAGTGAAGCTTGTTGTGTAATCTGTGAAGCAACTAGCATTTTTCTGGATCAGATATGAAAACGGGAAAGGTAAGAGAGAAGGAAAACTGGCTACAGGGTATAATGAAAGCAAGTTTCTCTAACTATTGAACATTGTTACCTGTGTCTGAATAGTGTAACGAATAGATTGCTGTATACTATTTCTTTGGGAAGCAGTCTTTATGTTTATCTATTTTTTTCCTTTTGTAGTGAGAGCATTGATACTCCATTTTGATTTCTTGCATTTTATTCTGCTTATTTTGTCAGGTTAAACAAAATCTGAGAGCCCTCCTTGATAGACCCATGTTAAGGTATTACTTCCCTGTCAATCATAATTTTTACCTTTTTCATCAACATCCTGTATTTAAGGACACCTAATATGTGTATAGCTGACGCAGTCTGTGGCATAAGGCTCTGGCTGTATAAGAGAACTCATCCCATCTGCCCAGCATTTCTTTTTTTGCCATTCACATATTAATATGTTTTCTTGCTACCATCAATAAACTCTTGCATTCACATGCTTAAGTACCATCATGTGTTCTTGTGACCATCAGTTTACCAATTAAGACCACTACCAACGTTGCTGTGTCATGGAAAGGAATGTTATTGATTACTGTAATAAGAGATTTAATGCAGTTAATTGTCACTGAAAGTAGAAAAAGTTACTAGCCAACTTTGAAAGATTAAGGCATCATGTTGAAACTGGTTAGAGAGTCCTCCTCACAGCCCAGACAAGGACCAAGCCTAAACTACTATGATGAAAATCTAGTCTCCAACAGGCCCTGTGATTCCCTGCAGGTGGTGAACACACACTCATCTAGTGGCAGTTTGAGTCTGAACCTGACCTCAACTTCATTCGCAGATTTTGGGTAATGAAGGCATGTATTCATCTTCAGTGTTCTTGCATTATTTTCTCTATAGATTATTATATGTAACATCTTGGTGGCTAGCTTGATCACAGGAACTAGTCTGTGGAATCATTCAGTTATGGCTTGAGGGTACTCATGACTACAGACTTTGCTCTTCTGTTCAGCACCAAGTCAATTAGGTCATTAAACCCTTAGCAAAGAGGATCTATCTAGCCTTCCCACTCTAAGGTTCATATCTCAGGACCTGGAAATCAAGATTTGTAATGTTTGGTAGCTTCAGCTGTATTTCAAGACCACACCATGAAAGTTCATTCTGAATCCTATAGGATGCCTGATGCAATCTTCTTCCTACATTGTAATACCCTTGACTAGTACATTCTGCACTGCTACTCACTGGGTCACCCATAGCCAAATGCTAGTATGCCACGTGCTGCCCCCTGCAAGAGCTCACATATGCAAGTAGTAAGGATTGTGGTACTCCTCTGCTTTAGAATTTTATGAGGATTTAGAGGATTTCAGAGCCACTACCTCAGGGGTAATGAAGCCACACACAGACACACACACGCACACACAGACACACACACACACACAGACACACACACACACACACACACACACACACACACACACACACACACACACACACACACACACACACACACACACCTGCTCCAGATGTCTTCCTTTGGAGATGTCCGAAGCTTGATGAGGAGGAGCTTAGACTAGCCTATCACCCCTCCTCCCTACCTCCAAAGTGCCTGGTGAAATTTCCGAGGAAGAAGACTGAGAAGCCTTGAGTCATTCCTCACCCCTTGGAGGCATTCATTATGGAGGATGCAAGAAGAGCAGCCTAGAGGCACTATTAGTTATACCCTGTTGATTCTAAAAAAGACTAATGCCCTTTGCCACTGACAGATCAACTCATTAAGCATCCCTTTGCTAACTCCTCTGTAATCTCTCTGATTCTGTATGGATGTCACAAATCACAAATTTCCCAGCTTTCTTTCAAATAAGAAGTCTAGAGATTTGGGCAGACAGGGAAAAAGGGTCTACTCTTCTACTACATTTGGTCTTAGGGCACACTAGTGTTCATCTAGTGTATCACAATTTCTTGCAGGCCAACTTAGTTAAGAAAGCAGTGGAGAAACTTGATGATGTCCTGGAGCCTCATCTCAATAAACAGACTGAAGTTAGGGCACTCAGCTGTTAATTTTACTTGTCCTCTTTCTTTCCAGGCCCACATAGTTAGGAAGGCATGAGAGAAGGTCAAAGGCATTCCGGAGTCTGGGATTTTATTTATTTATTGACATTTTATTACCAGGAAAGTCAAGCTGGGTAGAAGCCCATTTTCAGTTGAGTCCTGAGGAGAAATGCTCCAAAGGGATGGAGAAGGATTTCTTTTTCTAAGATCCTGCCTATGGCCTCCAATGTAGGATCCATTTGTTTTGTTACAGCTTTGACTGCTTGATGCTTTGGCAAGGACATCAGACTATGATGTGTGCTTGTGCAAGATAACATAGTTGTGACTGTCCTCTGTTACGAATGGTTGTGAATGCAGTACTGGCAGTCATTTAAACAACTTCAGTTGATATCATGGCTACTTGAATGTTCACTGTGTGTGTGTGTGTGTGTGTGTGTGTGTGTGTGTGTGTGTGTGTGTGTGTGTGTGTGTGTGTGTGTGTCTTAGATAGGAATTTTTATTTTGGTTCTCAACTCACAGTTGAGGGGAGGTGTCAGTCTGGGGATTGCCGAGGCTGCCATTTGACCGAGCTATAGTTCTGTTGCCATTGACCCACATTCTAGACCTCATAGGTCCTCCATGACAAAGGGCTTCACTGACAGGTCAGTTTATTTCAGTAGACCCTTGAGATAGCTAATGGGCTATAGATACTGTGTGGAGACTTTATTTGCAGTTGCCTCTGTGCACCAGAAGAGTGTAGTGTTCCACTGTGAACCTGTGACTTCAACCTGCACACTCTACATCTAGTTTCAGATAATCACCCAACAAGAAATCATGTCATTGCTCCTATAAGGTGTCTGAATGTTTTAATTGGACACGATGAATGCTTTTTTGGCACACAGGTATTTAATATCCATAAAGAAGACTTTAATTTGCTCTGAGTGGGCATCACTGTCTTCAAATTAGCTTTCATCAGTGCCCAGGGTCTCCACCAAGGTGTTATCTATTGCAGTAGAAGAGTCACCTTGTGTTTCCCATTCCTAGGTGACCAGCTTCTGGTGGTCTTATCCAGGAACTCCCTAGAGATGGTTCTCCTGTGAATGCTGAAGAGTCACCATAAATTAGAAGTTGTGCATCTAAAGTGACCCAGTGATTTTGGACTGAACTTTCATAGATCATAGGAGATTACTAGGCTGTCTACCCAGAGGTAATTTTAAACCTAGCCATTTCTTCCCAATGTAATACCATAGAAATTCTAGTCGGTACCCAAGACTGCATTTAGTGATGACTGCCCATGTGCCCCATTAACTCGTCCAGGTTCCTCTTGAACAGTGTCATAGAGGTGTTCTGTTTCACAGAAATCAGTTAACTATTCCAAAAACGGCAGTCGCTGGGAGATAAATCTGTCCCTCCAGCATGTCCTATTTAAGTTACAAGCCATAATTAGGTCCCTGGAAGGGGTAGCCTAGTATTATTTGATTTACAAACATGCAGCAAGTTCATTAGGTTTGGGTCTTGGATTGCTCTGTAGGCTAGGCATAAGTCTCCCCTAAGAAGTCTATATGATACGGAGTATAGTGACAGGGACTTTAGTCGGTCTGTGTAAGGCACATGCTGAAGCCTCTTGATCTTTTTTTGTTAGAAACCTCTGAGATCTCTCTAATTGCTGCAGGTGCGTAGTACTTTACACGCCAAATGGAGCATTATACTTAATTATGGGCAGGATAATTGCGAAGTATAGCGGGATTATAACTTCTTTGTCTCTCAAGGTGATACCTTTACTAATCAAGTGTGCTATGTAAAAAGCTTTCCTTACTACAGTAGACACATGGTGGTCAAAGATAAGGTCACAGTCAACTTGTGATCCCAAGTCACTTACCACTTCATGGATACTTATGGTATTGTTGTTGATTTGATAGTGTGGAGGGAACATTGTTTGTGCCAAAGGGAATGATGATGCATTTCTTTGCATTCAGTTTGAGACTGTGACTAATAGGTCTGTCGGTGGTCTGTGTGAAGCCCTCCTGGAGTATACTGACATCATGTGAGGACTGAATGACTGAACTAGTTTGCAGTCATCTGCAAAATGATCAACCACAACCCCTTAGTTTTGACCTGAACTTCTGAGAAGTATATACCAAACAGTAGGGAGCCCAGCACTGAGCCCTGTGGCACCCCACTGGTAATAAGTGTGCTGGTTAATGTGGAGTCATCCACTTTGATAGTGTGTGCTTGCTGTGTGAGCCAGTCGGCAACCCATCTTAGAGTGAAGGGATTTGCATTCAGTTTGCTAAGTTTTTTGGTAATGCCTGAATGTGGGATTGTGTCAAAAACCTTTGCCAGTTTGAGGTATGCTGTGTGCACAGATTTGCCCTCATCAGTGGCCTTGGTCACATTTTCAAAGAAATCAAGCAGATTTAACAGGCAGGATCTGCCCTTCACAAAGCTGAATTGGGTAGGATCCAGGGTTTGGAAGTCACCTATGTCTTTATTTATGAGGTCCATATTGACATGTTCCATGGCCTTACAGATGAGGCTGCTTAGGCTTATGAGTCTGTAATTCCCCAGGTCTGTTGTTAGGCCACCTTTGTGGAGGGGAATAACTGTTGCTGTTCTCCAGTCCATAGCAACAAAGCCTGTGGTTAGGCTATGATTGAAAAGGGTACTTAGTGATGATGCTAGTTCATGTTTTAGCCTGTTTAGAAGATAGCCTGAGGTGTTGTCTGGTCCCTTAGAGGCTGTGTTGTTTGCCTTGGACAAGGCTTTGAAGACCTGCTCTTCATATATGCAGAATGAGGAGGAAGTTTGGGGGAAAGTTTTTTTTTGTAAGTTTAGAGGAGATAAGGGAGTGAAATTTTTGCCAAACCTATCTGCTAGCAGGTTTCCTATCTCTGTGGGGTCAGTATGTGTGATACCATTGGCCACTAGTTCTGCACATGTTTGGGTGCTACTCATTATGTTACATACGTAGCTGTAAAAGGCCTTATGGTTATCATTGGATGTACTTGCTAAGTTTCTCACAAAGGAGCCCTTGGATGATTTGACAGGTTGTCATAGTAGTGCACTGTTTCACGTGAATTGCCTATTGAGGCTGAGGAGGTGTTTTCCGTTGTTGGGGCTTTGCCTTTGTTTTCTTGGACAGCAACTTTTTGCGTTTATTGTAAAGTTTGTTGATGCTGGATGTCCATCATGACAGCTTGTTTTTACTTGGGGCTCTGGTTTTGATTCTTTCTGGTACAGCCGAGTTTATACACTTATGCAAGTGATTGTACAGGGCTTTAGTGTAAGCTTCAGTGTAGTTACCCCTTCCAGCTTAGGGTAGGGCTTGGAATGCATTTTTACCTTCATTACCTTCACCTAGAAGGGTATAGTTTGCCTTGGTGAAGTTTTTTAATCTGATTTCACCCTTTTGTGAATTCTGGTGTTAATGCCAGCTTGAAGGTAACTTATTTCTGATCAGTTTTAGCTAATGAGGGTCTGAGAGTCGCAGCAGTGCATCTGTTTGACATGTTGGTGAGGACCAGATCCAGAATGTTTGTTCCCCTTGTCAAGGTATGGGCAATTTGTTCCAGGGCATTTTAATTAACAAGGTCAAGGAAATTTGTGCTAGTGATTTAGGGCTAGTGTAGGTTTCCCAGTTGATGTGGGAAAATTGAAATCCCCCATAACTAGTGTGTTCGGTAACATTTGGATCATCTCCAGTTTGGTCAAGTAGGCTTTGTGGTCATTGTGACCCATGGAGGGGGATCTATAACTGGCTATGACTTGAATACAGGTCATATCCATCGTAACCTAGCCCTGGAATAACTCCATGGAGTTGACCAGTCTAACTAGAAGAGAGGTGAATTTATCTCTAATATAGACTGAAACACAGCCTCCTTTGGTTTTCACACATTCATTTTGCGGTCTAAAGGTGTGGAAGACATTGTAGCCTTGCAAAGCTGGGGTACTTGCTTAGGCCTTAAACCAGGTTTCTTTGACTCCACAGACATCTACATCTTCTAGTGATAGAAGTGCTTTCAGGGAGTACAGTTTTTGGTTTAAGCTCCTAGCGTTTAGCGACATGACCCTTATTTTGTTCTAATTGGTTAATTTAATGTCAGTAATGTAGTTTTTGAGACCTTGCCTAAAAAGGTACTATGGGGAAGGCAAGAGCATTTGCCAGCAGCCAAAAGCCTAGAGGTGTTAAGTACAAACCGTCTCTGGCAACGCAGCAAGGTTTGTCAACCATGGCTTCCCAGACTGACAGAAACTGGATCTCCTTTGAATGACACAAAAAACTGAGCCAATTATTGAAATCAGTCATATTTTGTTTATACTGTGGCATCATTCTAGGAGGGTTAGTATGCTGTTCAAGGCAAGAGACATACCTGCTTGGGATACATACTCAGAGTGATCAACCATGTATCTCTTCATATAGTCTAATGAGGTATGTGTCAGGTCATTCATACCAACAAGAACTATGACAGAGTCATAAAGAGACCTGAGTGCATGTTTGATCTGATGAATTCTGGTACTGGACAGGCAGCTGACCATGACTTTATCCTTGTCCAACCTGGTGAGTAGGACATCCATGTGTCTCACTATTGAGTCTCCAGTTACAAGAACAATTGTTTTAAGAGTGTTAATGGCCTTACCGGCTTGCTGGGTGAGACACTGGTGTTACTATGTGTCATGGGTGCTATGGGGACCGTGTTAGTTGTAGCAGTCTTGTGTTTTGGAGGTCTCTGGTGTTTTGGTAAGTTTTTCGAAAGACCCTCCGGGTATGTAGATTTACGTGTTTGATGCATATCCATCCGTGTAAAGCAATAAGCTGTCACTCTTTACACATCTGTATAACTGTATGCTTACCCCTCATATCCCTGATTTTATTCAGACCTAAATATTGCCCATCTTAACTGTGGAAACATTAACAATAAACCGAATGTATGACAGGTTTCGATTACTTCAAATAACCTAGACATCTTATCTGTTTCTGAAACATGATCAAGACATTACTCCATATCCCAGACAGTTTATCTTGTTTCTGAAACATAACTGAAACTTAGTCAAAATGTGGACTACTCTTTTAAGTGGTCATAGGCAAGGAAAATGTCTTTTGGTTATTTGTGAATTTAAGCAAGGCTTGGAAATAGTGGAAAACTGCTTGCCTCCAGGAAGACTGTGATACCTCCATGTTCTAAGAAATACAGTTAGAAATGAATTAAACAAAATCAAAGTACATTTTTTTTGGCAATTCTAAATCAAGCCAATCCAAGCAGAAATTAAGAAAGTCATGTACTATGACAGAAATTCCCAGCTGACCTCCCCAGTTTCAAATAAACTCAATCTTCTTGTCAAGTTTTGATTTACTGAAGGAGCTGTTTACCTCTCAGATCTAGACCCAGCAAGCCTCTGATTTTTCTGGCCTGCCCTCCACCCCTTTATCCATCGATTTCCTGAATTTCCACTTCAAAGCATTCTGTTTTACCATGGTTTACAAACCACTTTTAAACATACATCTTAATTGTTATTGTTTAGACATAGTGCTAGGATTTTTCCCCTAAGATTTAACTGTGATCCTCCTTGATCTATAGATTTGCTTGAAAAGTAAGACCAGTTTAAGTATACATACATTGTTGAATAACTAAAATAAGTCTATAGAAAGACTCCTTACTGCTGATTGCATGAGGTATAGTATCTGAAGATTATCTGTTCTAAAATATGAGAAAGTGCCCCACTCCAATATGATTTTAGGCCATTGCTGTGATATTTAATCCTCAAAGTTTAAATATGTGGTATGTTTTTGAAAATTGATTACTTTGCCTCTATTTCATTCCCTTGAATTCCTGCATCCCAAATTATAAAACAAAGTCTGCAACATGTATAGCTAAGCCTCTCACCTATATCTTTAAGTTATTCCTTTAAACTGCAGTTATACCAAATGCGTGAAAATTAAGTACTATTCCTTAAATGCCCAAATGTAGCAATTCTTTCAAACTTGAATTTTCATTATTTGGACTCTAGCTTACTGAATCTTACCCCTTCTTATTTGGACATGTAACTGGGGAAGCAAGCATCTTTCCAAAATATAAATCAAAACACCAGCCACGGGAAAGTCTGACTGGGAGTTATAAGTAAAGGCAGACTTTTAATCACTTAAGAGAGTTACTACAATCTGCATTTTGGAGGGCACATTTGAAGTCAGAAGTATGCTGTTCCTAGTTCAGATATTTATCATATTTATTTTGAAAAGTAATGCTTTAACATCAATGAAAAAATTCATTATTTATCATCAAATACTTGTGGATATTGTTTACCTATTAGTTTATGAGGTCATACATGTTTTCTAAGGAAGACTGCTGACAATTAATTACTACCATTTGAATATTTAAAGACTGTCTAATTTTAGAGTAAACAATGATCTTGTTTTGTTAATTTTAATTAACCAATGGCAATAATATGTTTCGGTTTACTCTTCTTATTCTGAAATAAAAGTGTGTGTGTGTGTGTGTGTGTGTGTGTGTGTGTGTGTGTGTGTGTGTGTGTGTGTGCGTGTGTGTGTTCGCTGTTGCTACAGTTGCAGTGGAAGCCATTGGGCTCAGCCTGTGGAGCATGACATCCTAGATAGTAAGTGATTATAGCTCTGAACTGTAGCTGTGCAGTATAAAGCTCATTCATGTGTGACAAGGCTTGGCTATTACCCAAGGCAGCAGTGCACATTTACCATACACCCTTAATGCAATTACCATGTGCGCATTAACTGGTACTAATAGCAGTATTCAAATCTCATGCAACTGGTTCATTTATACTTAAATATTGAAAGATGCAGTAATTAAAGCCTGTATCTCCTGATCTCCTGTTAATTGGTAGGTAGCAGCTTGAGCATGTAAAGTTTACTTATACCAGTTTTGATTATCAGAAACTAGCTATTAATATAGACTTGATAAGATGGATAGTTGCATGGCTTATGTGATGCCCCGCCCTGGCCCAGCAATCAAGGAGCCTCAATCCTCACCACCAACACCAGAGAGGGCGTCTCATATATGAAGGAAAGGATAACAAATACACACAGTCCATAGTCCCACCAGGGGCTCCAATATCCTAGACCTGGTCATTACGAACATGGGAAATCAATGCTCCATACCTATGGTCACCCACTCGTTAGTCAGGTCTGACCATAAGCTAATCACCCTTAACATCCACATCCCACCCCCACCCCCCAGTAAAGAAACCACCATAAAAAACTTCTCTAAAGCCAACTTCATGCTTCTCAAGTCAGAAGTGACAAACTTCATGACACCCATGCAGACGGGAACTGAAAGTTCAACTGCTGAATCCTACACTATGGCACTGTACGAGCACATCCACTCATGCATGAATCGTGCCATCCCAAATAGAACCAAAATGCTCTCATCCAAAAAAAGGAAGCCAATCTGGTGGTCCCCTGCCATAAACAAACTTTACAACAAAAGGAAGAAACTTTTGCAGAAAAGAGGAAAATCCCAGGATGCAAAAACTCCTTACTAGCCTCAGTAAGAAACTGAGATGCCTCATAAAATCCTCCAAAGCTAGTTACGAAAATAAAATTGCCAAAGATTCCAAAGACAACCACAAAGCATTCTATAATTATGTCAAGAATCTAAATGGCAATGCTCAGATCTGCTCTGAGCTAAAACAGAATGGCATTAAATATACTGATCCGAAGGATATTGCCAATATCCTGGCAGATCAATTCAGTGCCAACTTCACCCCACTCTCACCCCCTAAATGGCCCATCTCAATACCGGAAGATTGCCAAATTCCAGTAATAACGGCCACACAGGTACAAAACGCACTCTCTAAAGCCAAGAATACAGCATCCATGGGACCAGATGACATCCCGGGCTGTGTACTACATGAACTACAATATGAACTGGCACCTCACCTAAGTGTCATGTTTAATCATAGCCTCACCTCAGGTTTCGTGCCCACTGAGTGGCGCAGAGCTATAGTTATCCCAATCCACAAGGGGAGACCCACCTTGGATCCCAGAAACTACCGTCCCATCAGTCTGACAAGCCTTATCTGCAAGGCCATGGAGCGTATTATCATGGAACTTATAAACAAAGACATTGGCAACCTTCAAACACTGGACCCCACCCAGTTTGGGTTTGTGAAGGGCCGATCTTGTCTCCTGAACCTGATTGACTTCTTTGAATCAGTCTCCAGAGCCATGGACAAGGGTAAGGTGGTCCACACAGTCTATCTAGACCTTGCCAAGGCCTTTGAAACCATCCCCCACTCTGGAATCATAGATAAACTTACTAAGTTGGGCATTAATCCCTATGTCACCCAATGGGTTGCTAAATGGCTTACTGATAGAACCCACACTGTAAAAGTAGCCGACTCCAAATCCAGCTCCAGACAAGTGACAAGTGGAGTACCTCAGGGTTCAGTCCTGGGGCCGCTCTTGTTTGGCATCTACTTCTCTGAAGTACAGGTCAACACTAAGGGACTCTGGCTAACAAAGTTTGCAGATGACTGCAAACTGGGAGCCATTATTGAATCCCCAAATGATGTGGATACTCTACAAAAGGGCCTTACAGAAACAGATGCTTGGTGCCAGAGCCATGGGCTCAAGCTCAATGCCAAGAAATGTATTGTTATCCCCTTTGGGAAAAAACATGTATCCATGAATTACCATATAGGTGGCAGTACACTAAACACAGAAAGTGTGATAAGAGACTTAGGGACACAGGTGGACAGTGGTCTCACCTTCGATAACCACATCGCCACAACAGTCAGGAAATCCTTCTATGTGGCACACCTCATCACGAAGGGCTTTTCATCCAGAAAAAGGAGGTCATTGTCCCACTGTACTCATCCCTCATTAGACCCATTATAGAATACAATGCCCCATTTGGTATGTACCTCTCAAGACATCTGCAACAACTGGAAAGGCCTCAGAAATACCTCACTAAAAGAATCACAGGCCTAAAGCAGATGCCCTATGCTGACCGCCTTAAAAACTCCAGCTATACTCTGTCGTGATATCGCCTACTCAGAGGTGATCTCTGCTTAACATACAAGGCCATGTCAAACCCAGAGCTGTTGGACATGCTACACTTAAAGAAATCCCAATCCCTCAGAGCTACACGCTCCAGGGATCTAAACCTTGTCATCACAATAAACAAAACATGCTGGAGGGATAGGTTCCTGACCCAGAGACTCCCCAGACTCTGGAATAGATTGCCCATAAATGTCAAGCAGAGTGCCTCTTTGGACCTCTTCAAGAGGAACCTTGACGATTGGATGGGAGAAAGGAAATTCACCCCAGGGATCACGTCAGTCGCCCTGCTAGACAGGGGTCCAGGAAAGTAAATAATGTGGGAAGAAATATTCAGGGAATTGTTATGGCTAGGCTTGTATAGGCCCTAGGGCTGATAGCCTAGTACTAACCTATGAACCTATGAACCAGTAAAGTGCAATTTCCCTTAAGAGCATACAGAGATCACAGTCAGTCCAGGGCTGGTCGCTCCCTTGCTCTCCAGGTCCCCAATAAGACTCCCCACTGGCACAGCTATAGGGTCCAGATCTCAGCCTAGCTGGGCAAGCTAAAACCTCCAGCACCCTCTCTGTCCAACCAGTGCTTCTTATCCCTGTCCAAGTAGCTGACGCACACACTTTGAGATAAGAGTTTATACAACCGCACAGACACTCCTGGGAAAGGCTGGCACAGGTTCTCCAGCTGTGCCCTATCACCCAGACTATACGGTAGTACCCTGCCACCACCCACTAATAATTATCAGCTACTCAAAGGCCCTTAAAAGAGTGTCCAATTATTACTGTGCACTATTATCTAATTGGTAGTATAACTAAACAGTCAAGGCTTATTAGAGTGACTTGGTACAATAATCATTATAAATATGCAATGTACTCTAGAGCTTAAATTATCTCTGCACAAAACAGCCACAGTTGAAAGGTTTTAAAATATTTAATAATAAATAATAAAAACACAAGGCAATACTTCTTACTACACATTGCTAGCCAAGGGTTCAGAGATCACAGAGAAATACTTAAAATAATTCAATAGTACATTTATGACATCACAGAAAAACACTTAGTCTAATCTTTCTAGTTCCTAGCTATTTCTAAAAGAAAACACAAGTCTAAGATAACTTACATAAGAGCAAGACAGTGCTGTGAGTTGGATGGTCAAGACAAAAATGTTAAATCCTCTCTGGTTCTCTCTGTTTAAATTGAAATTTCAGTTCTGATTCACATTACATCATTCTTCACACTTTCCTGGGATTCCCAGGCTACACATTACATCATTCTTCACACTTCCCTGAGTTTCCAGGCTAACAGAAACTGCATTTACATTCTTAACATCTGCTTTTGTTATCTTGCAGCTGGTTAGGAAACATAGCAATAAAAATACATTTGCATGTTTTAAATCTAGCAGTTTTACTCTTGGTTAAAACAATAGGAAGAATTTCTTCATCTAGACTCTTTGGCACCACTCTCTACATGAAAGGGTCACCACATTTTTTTACTTTGGTCAGTAGAGTGCACTGTTGTCACATTTTTCCCAGTTATACATGTAATACCATTTTCTGTACATTTAAGACAACAAGCCTGTAGTTTACATTCATATTCACAAATGACAGAATTATCTGTAAAATTCTATCTGGCTAGGCTGGCAGCCTTCACCTCCCCCCCCCCCCCCATAGAACTCAAGCTAGTTTTTCAAGTGACCCTTGAGAAATGCTGCTTGAGAGTGTCAGGTCTATCTGAGTATACCTACCCCATCTCCTGTCTTGAGAGCCCATCTGCACTGGCATTGCTACTCCCACTGTGGTGCTGCACTGATATATATGCTTGCAACCTAGGTTCCATCTTAGCAACTTGGCATTTTGCTTGCTGACTTTGTGTAACCATGTTAGGGGTTGTGATCTGTCATAACAGTGAATTTCCTTCCATACAGATAAGGCTGAAGTTTCTGCAGTGCCCATACTATGGCTAGACATTCCTTTTCAACAGCTGCATAGCATTCCTCCCTAGGTTGGAGCCTACCACTGAGATAAACCACTGGGTGCTCTTCTCCCTCTGAAGAAATCTGGCTAAGTACAGCCCCCACCCCATGGTTTGAAGCATCTACCTGCACAACAAATTCTTTGCTGTAATCTGGACTGGCTAACACAGGGGGTCCTCCCAAAGCTTCTTTAAGCTTCTGGAATGCCTGCTCACATGCTGGAGTCCACACTACCTTATCTGGCTTGTTCTTCCTTGTCAGGTCTGTGAGGGGAGCAGCTATGATACTATAACTGGGGACAAACTTTCTGTAGTACCCTACTGTCCCTAAAAATGCCCTCACCTGCTTTTTGGTAACAGGTGCAGGCCATGCCTGAATGCCTTCCACTTTGGCAGGTTCTGGCCTTATCTTACCACTCCCCACTGTATGTTCTAGGTAGGAGACCTCTGCCATATCCACCTGATATTTGCTTGGCTTAATGGTCAACCGTGCCCACTGTAGTCTGCCCAGCACCTCCCTGACATGCTGAATGTGCTCTGGCCAGGAATGGCTGTAGATGGTAATATCATCTAGGTAAGCAAGGGCAAACCCTCCTGCTCCTGCTAGGATATGATCTACCATCCTCTGGAAAGTCGCTGGGGCATTCTTCATCCCAAAGGGCATCTTTGTGAACTCATACAAGCCAAAAGGAGTCACAAAGGTTGACTTCTCTCTAGCACAGGAATCAAGAGCACCTGCCACTAACCCTTGGTAAGATCAATGGTTGTAAGATACATAGCCCCATCCAACTGCCCTAGGGCCTCATCTGTCCTAGGCATGGGGTAAGCATCTGACTCTCTGTGACTATTTAATTTCCTGTAGTCCACACAGAACCTGGTGCTGCCATCCTTCTTTGGCACCAGCACCACTGGGGAGGCCCAAGGACTGTTGGACTCTTGAATCACTTCTACTTCCAACATCCCCTGTACCTCCTTCCTCAGAGTCTTGTTAGACTCTCTCAGGCAGTCGATAAGGGGCCTGCCCAATGGACCTTTGGGGTCCTGTATCCACCTGGTGCTACCCCAAGTGGTTTCCCAGTGAACATGTCCCCAAATTCCTGCAACACTGCTCGGATTTCTCAAACCTGGATAGGAGATAGCTGCTGGGACATTGCTACCCCTTCCACCGAGGTGTCAGCCTGAGACTCATTGAGGTGATCAGTCCCCAGATCTCCCTCAGACTCCTCCTGCAGTCCACTGCAAATGCTCAGCACAAGGGCCTCCCTATCATAGTAAAGTTTCATCATGTTAACATGGTACATTTTGTGCCCCTGCCTTCTGCCTAGCAGATGTTCTTCGTGTTTCACTGTTGCAGTCATCACATTTGGGGTATCTGCTTGCAGTAGCCCTCATTCGGCCTGATTATCAAAGTCTGGGGGCCTGCGTCGGTTGCTGTCTCATCTTCCTCAGGTAGTCAGGGGTGTACAGCATGCAGCTGATGCTATTACATCAGTATTTTTTGCCATGCTGTGCCCGAAGCAGAAGCAGTTCGCAAGTGCCGGTCGTCCGACTCCTGAAATTTTTGTTTTCAAGTTTCAGAACCGAAGTCTTCAACTAAAGCTAAGTACCCCATTGGGGAAACTTTTTTCTTGCTCTAAACCGATGTCAGTAAAAGTCAATAATTGTATTTCTTGTGGAAAGCAAATACCTCACAAAGATTTTCATTCGTACTGTATTCCTTGCCTAGGCCCTGACCATGACGTACCTCGCTGTCGGTTTTGTGCCTTATTTAAGCAACAAACTATTCATCATCGGTATATTTATGCTTCTAAATATTTTGGTACTTGGTTCAATTATCCAGATATGTCTTCAGTAAGCCATCTGACTACCGACATTCTGAAAAAACGCAAAGATAAAGACAGAGACAGGCCGCCTGGGTCCAAAGCTGCCGACAATGCTTCTCCTAAGCCAGTCGCCAGTTCGCCGGTACTCAGTGAGGCACTTTCACAGCCCCTGATACCCGCTACTTCAGATTCGCAGGCCTCTACTGAGACCCATTTGGAGTCGAGTATGCCGCGAGATGCTTCAACTGTGGAACCTGCTGATGTCTCTACCTTGGTTGGGTCCGGAGCTGCTGTGCAGGCACCGGCTTCTGAGGGTGTATTCGGGCCTACTGTCTTGCATATTAAACTGACACCATCTTCTTCTTCAAGGCCTAAAACTCAAACCATGCCTAGAAAACTGATGCCCAGACCGCATGGTCAGGCCTCTTTGCCTAAAAAACAATGATAAGAATAGCTGAAGACCTTATTACTTTAATTAGGGGAAGACAACCTTTCCCCTCTAAGAGACCTAGGACTGAATTTGCTTATGATACGTCTGACCAGGATTCTGAAATTTCTGTTTCTTCTGATGACCAGGATTTACTCTTATCTACCTATGAGGATTCTGATGCGGAGGACTCTATTCCCTTTGCTTCCCCCCCCCAGAGGATTTCTCTTTTGGTGAAACCCTGCATAATCTTAGAGAGCACTTTCTCTGGGAAAGCCAGGATTACTCTGATTCTAAAAAGAGGCTTGGGGATTTCTTATTCCTGCCCCAACACAGGCCTTTAGCTATCCATCCTGTACTAGACATTGTTGATGATGCCTTTTCGGAATCTAGTTGGCCCCTGACTCTTTACCTCCTGCTCCCAGAAAACCTGATAGATATTACAGGGTTCCTGACTCTCACAAGTTCCTTTTTAAAAATCCTACTGCGGATCCTGAGACCATTTCACAGGGACCCAAAGGCATTAAGGCTACTTCTGCCAAAAATCCTACCCCCTCTGATAGAGACTCCAGGGTGCTGGAGAAATGGGGTAAGAAGGTATACACTTCTACAACTTTGACTATTAGGGCCTTAAACTGCCAGTTTCATATGTTAAAGTATCAGCAGCATATTACTGGATTGCTTAAACAGAAAATTATGTTGATTCCTGACTGTGCTGAAAATAAGGATTTACAGGATTTAATGCATTCTGCTGAACAGGTTGGAAAGCATACTTTGCAATGTGGTTTTGATTCACTAGAGGCATCTTGCAGGGCTGCTGTCACTGGGGCTGTACTTAGAAGGCATGCTTGGCTTAAGGAACAATCTTTGCTAGATCATGTTAAAGCTAAATTGCTGGATGCTCCCTTAAATCAGGACTGCCTGTTTGGCAACAAAGCAGAAGAAATTCTTAAAAAGATGTAGGAAAAAGCTAAATCTATGAAAACTGTTAAAGATTTCCTACAAGTACAGCCTCCAAGATTTAGTAGGCATTGGCCCTCAAAGAATTGGTCTTTTCCTGCCTCTTCCAGGCCTTCTCAGTCCAAACCCAGATCCAGCAGAACATCCAGGCTAAACTGTCTCAATGACTTAACTTTAAAACTTCCAAGCACTTCTCAACTGACTGCTCCTTTTGGGGGAAAGATTGCTCTGCAGGCAAAAAACTGGGAACTCATTACCCAGGACATATGTGTTTTAAATATAGTTTCCCAAGGATACAGATCTCACTTTCACATGTTACCAACCCCAAACAGTTGGCCAGATCTACCCCCAAATCAGTGGGCAGAGGCTCAAAAGCAAGTACTCTCTCTCTTAAGCATAAAGGCTATTCAAACTGTACCAGAAGAGGAAAACGGGCAAGGTTTCTACTCAAGACTTTTCCTGGTACCCAGAAAAGACAACTCATGGCGTCCTATCCTGGACCTTTCTAGCTTAAACACCTTTTTGGTGATTCCAAAATTCAAGATGCTAGCTCTTCACCAGTTACTTCCTATGCTAGGCAAAGATGCCTGGTTGGCAACACTGGATTTAAAGGAAGCCTACCTGCACATCCCAAGCAGGGAAACTTGCAGATGATACCTACGCTTCAAAACAGGCTACATGCACTATCAGTTCTCTGCACTGCCCTTTGGCTTATCTACTGCACCCAGGGTATTCACAAAGTGCCTAGCTCTAGCCATTTCATTTTGCAGGCAAAGAAATATTCAACTATACTCATACCTGGACGATTGTCTATTTCAGGCAGAAAGCCAGGACATACGTTTGAATCATCTGGCATTTGTAAAAAGTTGCTAACTTGTCTGGGGTACACCATAAACAAAAAAGAAATCACATCTGGTACCCTGTCAACAAATTACATTCCTGGGAGCAAGCTTGAACACAACTTCCCAGATGGCTTTCCTCACGCCAGAGAAACAAATTCATTTGACAACTTACTTCAAACTAATGGCCACAAAAACCCTGCTGTCTGCAAGGCAAATACTGCAAGCCTTGGGATTCATGGCCTCCTGAATTCTACTAATTCCATATGCAAGACTGCATATGATAAAACTACAATGGTATCTAAAAAGCTTATGGTGTCAACATTCTCAGGATCTAGAAGCAATGATTCCTATCATACCTTGCCTAAGGTTAGAGTTACTTTGGTGGGCAGAGGCCTGCCACCAGAACAAGGGACTACCATTCACTCTACCCCCTGCCGCCCAAACCCTAACAACAGACACATCAGACTATGCATGGGGGCATCACATGGCAGGGAAGTGCATTCAGAGCAAATGGAACCCAAGTCAAATGCACCTGCATATCAATCAAAAAGAAATGTTAGCTGTACAAAATGCTCTGACAGCCTTCAAGGACCACGTTCTTCCAGGACAATTAATGGTAAAGACGGACAACACCATTATTATGTGGTACATAAACAAGCAGGGGGGTACCCATTCTTACCCCCTCTGCAGACTAGCCATGGCTCTGTGGAATAAGCCTTGAGCTACCAAGTGCATCTACAGGCTCAATTCCTGCCAGGAAAGCTAAATACACTGGCAGATGAACTAAACAGAAATCTCATGGACCCACACGAGTGGAAACTGGAACCAAAGACTTTCAACATGTTGATAAACAAATGGGGGAGCCCAGATATAGACCTCTTTGCCTCCTCCCAGAACTACCAATTGGACAAATTGTGTACAAGGACTCCCCACAAATAAGCTTGTTTATGCCTTTCCTCATCTGCCTATCCTCTCCAAAGTGCTACTAAAGATCAAACAGGACAAACCAAGGATGATACTGATTGCACCAGACTGGCCATGACAACACTGGCACCCCCTCTTGCACAGTTTGTCACTGCTGGCTCCATGGCACCTGCCTCAGACCCCTACCTTGCTGTCACAGCAGGAGAGCCAGATTCTGCACCCTCAGCTTTAAACTCTGAACCTGGCAGCCTGGCTAATTACCTAATCTCCCTGTTACCATCCCTCAGTAAGAAAGTGTTGGATGTCATTTTGGAGGCAAGGAGGCCTAGTACTAGAAAATCTTATGCTGAAAAATGGAAAAGATTCTGTGCCTGGAACCAAACTCAAGGGATGGGCTCAGCAGCGCCCAATTTACCTCAGATTCTTCAATATTTAACTGAGATGATTCGCAAAGGCCTTTCTTTTTCCTCCATCAAAATTCACGCCTCAGCCATTTCAGCACACTACAGCACAGAACCACCCCTCTTCTCTCTTCCACTGCTCAAGCAGTTCCTCAGAGGGTCCAAAAACTTAAGACCACCCAGGAGAGCCCCATCTCCAACCTGGGACCTTAACTTTGTATTGGAAAAACTCACTCTTCCTCCTTTTGAGCCAGCTGCAAGTCCAGACTTAAAATTCCTTTCTTGAAAAACAGCCTTCCTTTAGCAATCACTTCAGCAAGAAGGGTATCTGAATTACAGGGCCTTATGGCAGTGGAGCCTTTCATCATCTTTTATGCGGACAGGGTGTCCCTCAGGACCAATCCCTTCTTCATACCCAAAATGGTATCCAATGTGGCTCTTAATCAGTCCATTAATTTGCCAACCTTCTTTTCTAATCCACAGAACAAAGGGGAATGGATACTGCACTCCTTAGATGTGCACAGACAACTTAGATTTTACTTGGACAGGACTAAACCTCAAAGGAAATCTGAACAACTGCTGGTGGCATTTGCTGCAAGGGCAGAGGAGAAGGCTATTTCAAAGCAACCCATTTCTAATTGGATAGGCCATTGCATTCATTTCTGCTATAAGCACCATGGAAAACCTATCCCACAGGGGATTAGACCCCATTAAACCAGGGCTGCATCTACATCTACAGCCTTTCTCAGAGGTGTCCCTACCAGGGACATCCTAGAAGCTGCTACCTGGAGTTCTGTACATACTTTCACCATGCATTACCATTTACCAATTTTCTTTCAATCCAGAGCTGGCTTTGCCACTGCAGTCTTGCAGGGCCTTATAGCTGGTCCTAATGCTATCTAAACTCCTCCTCCCATTCTTAGCTTTGGGAATCTACCCAAATGTGATGACTGCAACATTGAAACACGAAGAACGTAGTACAGTTGTGTACACTTACCATAAATGTAGATGTTTGAATGTATTCACTGTTGCAGTCCTGATTACCCTCCCTCCAGCCCCCTGACTTGTTTTGGCTATACCTCTACTCTCCTTTACTATGCTTAAAAGTTTTTTGGTGTATTTGCTTTTTTGTTGGAGGTATAACCTTACACATATATATATATATATATATATATATATATATATATATATATATATATATATATATATATGTATATATATATATATATATATATATATATATATATATATATATATATATATATAATTGCTTCCCATTAGGGGGGCACCTGACATCTGGGGCAAAAAAAACTGATGTAATGGTGTCGGCTGCATGCTTCATACCCCTGACTACCTGACGTCACAGATGATGAGACAGAAACTGATGCAGGACCCAAGACTTTGATAATCAGGCCGACTGAGGGCTACTGCAAGTAGATAACTCAAATGTGATAACTGCAACAGTGAATACACTTGAACATCTACATTTATGATAAGTGTACACAACTGTATTTTCCAGCATGTAGTTAACAACACTTACCTTTCTTACCACCTTGTAGGGTCCTCCCAAGCTGCTTGCAGCTTGTTGTGTCTGACAGGAATGAGAACCATTATGTGCTGCCCCAGAGCATACTCTATAGCTCGAGCATTCCTGTCATACCACACCTTTTTCTGTTGTTGGGCTTCTGCCAGGTTCTCCTGGGCCAAGCCCATGAGTTCCCTGAGCCTTCTCCAGATGTTTTGGACGTATGCCACAACAGACTCCTTGGGAGACTCGCACTCACCTTCCCACTCATCTCGAATTAAATCTAGAGGTCACTTCACCCTATGCCCATACAGTAACCCAAAGGGTGAAAAACCTGTGGATTCTTGAGGAACCTCTCTGCAAACAAGCAACAGATGGGGCAAATATTTGTCCCACTCCCTCTTAAACTGATTTGCTAATGCCCATAGCATGGACTTGATTGTAGAGTTTAACCTCTCAACAAGAACATTAGTCTGGGGATGGTAGGGGGTGGTCTTGATGTGCTTCACCCCACAGGACTTCCACAGACAAGCCAGCAGGTCTGACATGAAATTGGCACCTCTGTCAGTCAGTATTTCTTTTGGGAAACCTACCCTGCTGAAAATCTCTAACAAAGCATTTGCCACCTTCTCAGTCTCAATGGAGGACAAAGCCACTGCCTCAGGGTATCGTGTAGCATAATTCACTGCCACTAGGATATACTTTTTCCCTGTGGAACTTGAGGTATTCAGAGGAACCACAATATTCATAGCTACCATCTGAAATGGCTCCTCAGTCACAGGCAAAGGCATCAAAGGAGTTCTCACCTTGTCTCCTGCCTTGCCTACCTTTTGGCACTGCTCACAGGTCCTGCAGTACCCTGTTACATCTCTGGAAATTCCAGGTCAATAGAAGTTCTGCATAATACACCTCTTTATACTTTTTATGCCCATATGACCTGCAAAGGGAATATCATGGGCTATGGCTAGAAGCGCCAGATGGTAGGCTCTAGGCACTACCAACTGCTGTACTCTCTCATCTTCTAGCCCTCCCTTAGGGGTACACTATCTGTATAGTAACCCTTTGTCTCAGTATACAGATTCCCCCTTTCATTGAGAATCAGGTGCCTCCCTAGCTACCTGCCTCAGGCCTTGCAATGTAGGGTCTGAGAGCTGAGCCTGTCTCAACTCTCTCCTTGTAACCCTTCCCAGCTCCCCTTCCACCAGATGTCTGGCATTGTCTGACAGTGGTGCCTCACTGTCAGCCTGGGTACTACTACTCACCTTTACCGTTGCAGTCACTCTGTCGACGGGAACATCAGTACCCACAAGCAGCTGTGTCTCACTGCTACAGAGTAGCTCCCTCCCTGAAGTAACCACCTCACCAGTCCTGGCTGCAAGTATGCATTCTGTCTGGGTCTCCCCTAGTCTACCAGACCCACATGCTTGTCTCCTAGCCTGACCACGTGTAACTGCATAAGCACATGGTACTGCCTCATCAAAATCATTCCCTATCAGGATATCTGCAGGGTGGTAGTTCGGTGCCCTTGTTATCTCAAGACAACCTACTATTGGCATTTTGTATTTCGCACTTACTGGCTCCCTCACCTTTTGTTCCCCATCTTGCCTCCGTAGACACCTGTATGCCACATGGTCCCACTGGTTGCATTCAAAACATTTCACCCTAGCTCTTGGACATGTACCTGGACTAGTGCTTCCCCTGCTACTGGCAGATTCTTCTGTTGGGGCAGTCTGTGCTGCCGACCATGGGTTCCTTTAGACCCATGAGGAGTACTGGGGGTCCCCCTTCCTGTGCATGACTTCCCTGCTTGCCAGGTGTAGGTCTCCCTTCTTCCCCAACTCATCTGAAGTAGCACATTGTCTATCAGCTAACCAGATCCTCATGTCCTCAGGCAAAGTGCTAAGGGCTTGTTCCCTCACCAAAAGGTCTGCCAGCCCTTCAAAAGTGGTGACCTGACATCTACTCACCCACCTATGGCAATAAGTCCTCAGTTCAGCAACATATTCGCACACACTTTCATCTGCCTTGCGTCTATGCTCACAAAACTTTTTCCTATACGTTTCAGGTGTTAACTTAAAAAACTCTAATACACAATTTTTTTATGGCAGTATAATCAAAACATGCAACGTCAGACATTTTAGACAATACAGTTACAGCTTTACCATGGAGTAAGGGGGTCAGGAACGGTCAACACCATACTGTTTGATACCCTCTCAAAAATATGAATGAAACTATCAAAGTTATCCCCCTCATTGAACTACAGAAGAAATTTACTGACCTGCTGTGCTTCTGAGGTCCAGTTACTCCCTTCCCCATTACCTTTATGACTCTGGCAAAGAGTCAGCATTTCTCTCTCATGCTTCCTCTGCCTCTCCTTTTTCTCGGCTTCTATCTCCAAATGCCTGGCCTCCAACTCAAGTCTCTTTAACTCCAGATGGATTTTTAAGTCCTCTGTAGAAAGGTTGAGTTGTCCATTCTCTGAGGGTATTATATCTCCACTGCCAGTCTGATTGTCCTCCTGGTTTCTGTTTTCTGATGCAGCTGTAACCAAGGCTGCAATCATAGGTTCATAGGTTCATACTAGGCTATCTGCACAAGGGCATTTATAAGCCTAGCCCATAGTTATGTGGCTTTCGCCACCCCTTT
Source organism: Protopterus annectens (assembly GCF_019279795.1). Taxonomy (NCBI): domain Eukaryota; kingdom Metazoa; phylum Chordata; order Ceratodontiformes; family Protopteridae; genus Protopterus; species Protopterus annectens. The sequence continues at coordinate 510,032,780 of NC_056748.1, forward strand.
AGTTTGAATAAAAACTATGCCTATCATTTTGCTGTGCCTCTGTCAAGCAGTGACACTGAAGTAATCCCTGGGGTATATCTGCAATCTCCCATCCATTGGTCAAGATTCCTCTTGAACAAGGCCAGAGAGGTGCTCTGCCTCACATGTACCGGGATTTTGTTCCACAGCATAGGGAGTCTCTGGGTGATGAATCTGTCCCTCGAGCACGTTCTATTTATAACCGTGTCAAGGTTTAAGTCTCCCGCCCTTGTGGTTCTGAGGGATCTAGATTTTTTGAGGTGAAGCATATTCATCAAATCTGGGTTTGACATGGCCTTATATGTCAGGCACAGGTCACCTCTGAGCAAGCGGTATGAGACTGAATAGAGCTGGAGTTCTTTCAGTCAGGCAGCACAAGACATATTTTTGAGACCCTTTATCCTTTTGGTGAGGAACTTTTGGGGCCTTTCAAGCTGCAGCAGGTGTCTGGTTAGATACATTCTGAACGGGGCATTGTACTCAATCATAGGTCTAATGAGTGATGAGTACAGGGGGACGATGACCTCCCTTGATCTAGATGTGAATCCCTTCATGATCAGGTGGGCGATATAGAAGGTTTTCTTAACTACTTTAGCAACATGAGTGTCAAACGAAAGGCTACTGTCAACCTGGGTCCCCAGATCCCTGATGACTTTTTCTGTGCTCAGTGGATTGCCACCTATATGGTAGCTAGGGGTAACCTTGTTTTTCCCGAAGGGTATGACTATGCATTTTTTGGCGTTTAACTTCAGGCCATGGCTCTGGCACCAGTTATCCGTTACTGTGAGGCCCTTCTGGAGGATATCTGTATCAGATGTGTTTTCGACTATGGCGCCCAGTTTGCAGTCATCTGCAAACTTTGTCAGCCATAACCCTCCTGTGTTTGCTTGTACTTCAGAAAAGTAGATGCCGAACAAGAGTGGACCCAGGACTGAGCCCTGTGGGACACCACTTGTGACAGGCTTTGAGTCTGACATGGCTCCAGCAACTCTGACCCTGTGGGTTCTGTCACTTAGCCAGTTTGCAACCCATCTTGTGATGTATGGGTTTACATTCAAGCTGATGAGTTTTTCGATGATACCTGAGTGGGGTATTGTGTCGAAGGCCTTTGCCAGGTCAAGGTAGGCTGTATGGACTGCCTTTCCCTCATCAATGGCCTTGGTGACTGTCTCAAAAAGTCAACCAAGTTTAAGAGGCAGGATCTGCCTTTGACAAAGCCAAACTGGGTTGGATCCAAAGTCTGCAAGTTCCCTATGTCTTTATTTATGAGTTCCATTAGGATCCTCTCCATGGCTTTGCAGATAAGGCTTGTCAAGCTAATGGGGAGGTAATTTCCAGGGTCTGTGGAGGCACCGCCCTTATGAAGTGGGACCACAGTCGCCGTCGCCACTCCTTGGGTACGTATCCTGAGGTGAGGCTAAGATTAAACAGCTGTCCTAACTGTGGGTTTAATTCCTCGTTGAGTTCGTGAAGCACACAGCCGGGGACACCATCCAGTCCCATGGATGCTGTGTTTTTTGCCTTAGTGAGGGCAGTTCTCACCTGAGCGTTGGAGATGTTTGGGGGGCTACAATCCTCTGGAATAGATATCTCTCCTTTTGGGGAGGGGAGAAGTTTGCACTGAACCTGTCAGCCAGTATGTTGGCAATGTGTGTAGGTTCAGTAATTTTCACATCATTTTGAACTAATTCTGAGCATATCTGGGAGTTTCCTCTTAGGTTTCTAACATAGCTAAAGAAGGCCTTATGATTCTCTTTAGAGTCCTTGGCGATTTTTCTCTCAAAATTTGCCTTGGATGATTTTATGAGAGCTCTTAGTTTTTACTTATAATGATCAAAGGTGTCTTACCTTTCAAGGATTTTGCTCTATCTTGTAGTAGCTTCCTCCTTTTGTTGTAGAGCTTGTTTATGGCTGGGGTCCACCAGACTGGACGCTTGCCTTTGGTACAGAGATTCTTAGTTTTGTTTGGGATTGCCTGATCCATGCAGTCCTGTAGGTGCTGGTAGAAGGCATTTGTAAGTGATTCAGCGGTTTGAGTAATGTTTACCACTGGCTCAGGGGCCTTAAAGGAGACCACACTAGTTTTTAGAAGTGTGAAATCGGCTTTTGAGAAGTTTTTCACTGTGGTCTTTTTGTTTCAGGTGGGCGGGATGAGGACCTCCAGCGAGATTAGTTTATGATCTGATCTCACCAGTGAGGGGTATACTTCCGGTGTTGAACATTTTGATCCCATGTTCGTGATGATGAGATCAAGTATGTTTTCTCCTCTTGTGGGGATGGTGACTAGTTGTTCCATGGCATTTGAGTTTATGAACTCCAGGAATCTTTGGGTTAGAGTGTTCGGGCTTGAGTAGTGTTCCCAGTCTATATTAGGGTAGTTGAAGTCACCTAGTATGATGGTGTTTGGAGATACATTTATCCCCTCCAATGTTTTCAGGAAGGCCATGTGAGGTTCCTGAGTTTGAGAGCCTGTAACATGCTACAAATTGCAGAGCAGTCTTGCCTATGGTTAATTGCACCTGGATGGTCTCCGATGCATCGTCGTTGCCACCAACCTTGAGGTGTGGGTGTCCTTTATGAATATGGACACCCCCTCCTTTCTTGGTGTTGTCCGGATTTTGGGGCGGAACGCATGATATGAGGTGAAACCTGTTAGTGCTGGGGTGCTCTCAGGAGCCTTGAACCAGGTTTCTGTCACAGCACAGACATCGATGTTCTCCATATTGAGAAGGGCCTCGAGTCGTGCATCTTGAGATTGCGACTTCTGGCGTTGAGCAGCATTACCTTAGGTTTTTTCCTTTTTGGTGTTCTAGGGTGGTAGGTTTAGAATTTGCGCCTTGCCTAAAAGAGGCACTATGGGGGTGGCAAGAGCCTTTGCCAATATCCAGAAGCCCAGGGGTGACAGGTGCAAGCCATCCCTTGTGAAGCAGCGTGGCTTGTCCAGCATGTCATCCCAGGCAGACAGACATTGGATCCCCTTTGAATGACACCAGAATTTAAGCCAATTATTAAAGCTGATCATCTTATCACTGTATTGTGGCTTCATTCTAGGTGAAGGTAGGATACTGCTCAAGGTCAGGGTCATACCTGCCTGGGCTACATAATCAGAGAGCTCCTCGATGTCCCTTTTCATGTAGTCCAAGGAGGTACGTCTCAGGTCTGCCTTAGTCAGGTTTCCAGGCACCAGTCCCCTAGCCTGGCACATCTCCACCAGCTGGCTCCTTGTCAGCTTTCCATACTCCTCTGCTGACATGCTGCCTGCTCACCCTGACTAACTAAGCTAACAAAAGAAATAAAACAATTGTGATCTGAACTCTGAGTATTCAATGTGTGGTTGTTTTAGAGTACAAGACACCTTCAAAGCTCAGTGTACACAAGCTACAGGAATTCACTCTACCCACATCACTACAAGCCAATTAGTATTTGGCACCAATAAATATGTGATGTGGATATCCCACCACTGCCACCAATTAATATGTGATGCCTGCGACCTGGCCCAGCAATCAAGGAGCCTCAATCCTCACCACTAACACCAGAGAGGGCATCTCATATATGAAGGAAAGGATAATAAATACACACAGTTAAGTGCAATTTCCCTTAAGAGCACACAGAGATCACAGTCCAGGGCTGGTCGCTCCCTTGCTCTCCAGGTCCCCAATAAGACTCCCCACTGACACAGTTATAGGGTCCAGATCTCAGCCTAGCTGGGCAAGCTAAAAACTCCAACACTCTCTCTGTCCAACCAGTGCTTCATCTCCCTGCCCAAGTAGCTGACAGACACACACTTTGAGATAACAGTTTATACAATCACACAGACACTCCTGGGAAAGGCTGGCACAGGTTCTCCAGCTGTGCCTCTATCACCCAGACTATACTGTAGCACCCTGCCATCACCCACTAATAATTATCAGCTACTCAAAGGCCCTTAAAAGGCTGTCCAATTATTACTGTGCAATATTATCATCTAGTTGGTAGAATAACTAAACATTCAAGGCTTATTAGAGTGACTTGGTATAATAATCACTATAAATATGCAACATACTCTAGAGCTTAAATTATCTGTACACAAAACAGGCACAGTTGAAAGGTTTTACAATATTTAATAATAAATAATAAAAACACAAGGCAATACGTCTTAGTACACAGTGCTAGTCAAGAGTTCAGAGATCACAGAGAAATACTTAAAATAATTCAGTAGTACAGTTCTGACATCACAAAAAACACAGTCTAATCTTTCTATTTCCTAGCTATTTCTAAAAGAAAACACAAGTCTAAGATAACTTACATAAGAGCAAGACAGTGCTGTGAGTTGGATGGTCAAGACAAAAATGCTTAATCCTCTCTGGTTCTCTCTGTTTAAATTGAAATTGCAGTTCTGATTCACATTACATCATTCTTTACACTTTCCTGGGGTTCCCAGGCTACACATTACATCATTCTTCACACTTCCCTGGTTTCCTAGGCTAACAGAAACTGCATTTGCATTCTTAACATATCCTTTGTTATCTTGCAGCTGTCAGGAAACAGAGCAATAAAAATACTTTTGCATGTTTAAATCTAGCAGTTTACCTCTTGGTTAAAACAGTAGCACCACTGTCTACATGAAAGGGTCACCACATGTTTCACTTTGGTCAGTAGAGTGCGCTGTTGGCACATTTTTTCCCAGTTCCACATGTAACACTATTTCTTTATGTTTAAGACAACAAGCCTGTAGTTTACATTCATGTTTACAAATAACAGAATTATCTGCAAAATTCTATCTGGCTAGGCTGGCAGCCTTCACAGCTTACAAATATGATATGGCAAGTACCATATACTAATTGGACAAGTGAAATTCTATGTTGCAGTTAGGGTAGCCAACAGATCTCTGCTCTTGGCCCACACTTGTTTAGCTTGCATCTTTTTGATTTATCATTTTCATCTGAAGTACTTTGTAGCCTGTATGCAGATGACTTGAAAATGGGAAAACTAACTACATTTGTTGTACATAAGGCATGTCAGCAAAAGTTTGAATAAATCAACCAGGTGGGCACAGGAGAATAATATCCTGATAAATACAAAAAAAAAATTAAGCATGTTGTATTTGGTAAACATAGACTGAAGGGTGAATATTTAACACAGCAAACAGTTATTGAAATTGTGGATTCGTTTAAGGAACTGGATATAGAGAATATTAAGTTTTGAGTGTTTTTTTTCTTCCAATTGATTAATGATGGTTAAAAAACTCTAAACTGTTAAAAAATAATATAAAGTCTAGGAAATTAGATGCAATGAAATCATTGTTTGTAAGTTACATTAGACCCAAAATACATTATGGAATAGCAATATGGAAGCCTTGTAAGAAATCTAACTTAAGTAAATTTGAAAGAGTACAGTGGATATATACCAATGACATACATGGTTGTGAAGGTTTAAGTTATTATGAAATATTAAAATATCCGAACTTGTACAGTGTCTCACACAAGCATAGATAAGGTGCGGCAAAATTGTTACAGGGTGTAGTACAGTAGTAGCATTTATTTCTATACTAGCATTTCTGAAAATAAGTAGAGAAAATAATTTGCTGTCAGGACTGAAGCACTTGCTTCAGAGCTTCATGCGTGTCTTAAGTTATATCAACCTGTTTACTACAAATGTAGCAGACTGTTTACCATAGTTTTTAAAAACAGACCTTTTTTTCTGCTTGCTTCTCGCCTCATAGTCAAGGAGGGGACCTGGTGCCCCTTTGGAGAGAGGGATGAGGGTGAAGAGCACTAGATCAAAGAAGGATCTTTTTTTTTCTTTTCTTCAACTTGAATTTGAGCAGATTAGAGATCTAGGAAGAATGGACCAAGGAGCACTTGAGTTGAGGGTACCAGACTGTAGAGTAGCACTGGGTGCTAGATATTAAGTCATCACTCTGGTGTCTCATATAGCTTTTTAAGAAGACATATTATTCAGGTATACAGGGCATTTACAGATATGTACCTCTAAGACAGCTGGGAGTTAAGTAATAGAGAAGCATTGAACAACTTATTTAGGGGAGTATATAGACATGAGCATACCTCTCAATCTGGAAACATCAAAAATCTGGACAAAGGCCTATGAAAAGTACAATTGACCAAAAATCTGGATGCTGATTAACATAAAATTTGCATACATAATTATATAACCCCAACAACCCCCACTCCAGTGGAACTGTGGGATACAAACATTCAAACACAAATTGAAGAACAAACAAAATATTAAACACAACATATAACCAGAACAATAATATTTATAATTACTGTAAATTGCTTTGTTCCATGCATATTTTCTCAATACTGAATGCTTACACTATATTTGAATACTACTATGCAAACATATTAAATGTAATTGTTGAAGTTTGTCAGATTTAAATATGATTGTGTATGTCATGGTGTAACCCAATCTTTCTCTGATTCTTTGCATTCATATTCTTTGTCACAGATAGTTAATCTTTTCTATTCTTTTCTGCACTTCTCTCAGGGTGAACCTAAAAGATATCCAGGAGAATTAGTGTTCTGCCCTGGTTAACTAAGAGAAAAACTACTCCTCAAAGCACAACTGTGGGGTCCATTCATGTTTCTGATACAGGCATTAGAAATTTCTGCTCCCCTACCTTGGAAAAAAAACCACAACAAAACAATTGACTGTCTGAAGACATGATATAACATGTAAGGATACCGTGTTAGAATCCAAAAGAAAATGTGCACTAATTATGATGAATGAACAAAAATGCAAGTATATACAACAGGAAAACAAGAACAAATAATATCATGTAGTCTTTGGTTCTCTCAAACCACAGACAGACAATCATACACTTGCTCTATCTACTGAAATGTTAATTATCATTATAGTTTAGTTACTGCATTCATAAATATTGAAGAACATAACACATTGTATGCAGCAACAACCTATAAAATCACTCCAAATGTCTTCATTGAATTAAAATAAAAACAAAAGTAATGTAGCACGTATCAAAAAGTCATATTTGTTTATACAGGGAGACAGGGAATAAAATAAAAAGTATACTCTCAAATAAAAAGATAACACCATTCTGTGGAAGACTGTTAGATGTGAGAAATCAAATTCTCCATTGACAGAGTTGGGATAATACTCGGGGACCATAGGCATTTTGCTGTCTAACCATGTCAGGGCTGGATCTATCCCACAGAATGAGAGGGTTGAAGTATATAACCTTACAGGGGCACCCTGAGGTGAAGTCTCACTGGCAGACCCCAAGGAATGTTTTTGAGCATGATCAGGGCTGTTAAGGAATGTGACAGATGGTGCACATACCTCTCAGCCTCCTAGCCTAAGAAATCTGAACAGAACTTAAAATAATGTGCACGCGTGCATGTGTGTGTGGGGGGAGGCAAAAAAACAGATTTTAAATATAGCTTTTACAAACTTAAAAATTCATTAGAATGATTTTTTTGGGTCAGTGTGCTTTTTCTGAAGAATATGAAGTCTGAAATGTATGTCATTATTTATTGACTTCAGTCTTCAGCGATTTGCCAGGAAAATCACAAATTTTATGAGGAACAAACCAAAAATATGAGGCAAAAATCTGGACAGTTGAGAGCTGTGCCCGGCTAACAAATTGTAAGTAAACATTTCATTTCACAATCAGATTAAATACTATCTGTCACAGGCTTGGGGCTTTTAAGGTACATCTCACAGCTTACACTATAGTTTCTTCCCTTGAAGTAAACAGACTTACTCATGCTGCCCCGCAAAGTGCTGTTTACCAGCTCTAGCCAAAAGTCAGTCACATATTTACAATAATCGGTGGGGTGGCACTGCATGCATTTTAAAAGGAAAACCTAACTTCTGTAACTGTTGCAGAATTTTGTAAGAATTATGAACAGCATGACTAAGCAGAGTTATCCTCTTCATAATTCTTACAAAATAATGTAACTGAAGTTTTCTTTTTAAAATGCATGCAGTCTGCACTCCAGCAATTACCGTAAGTACGTAACCAACAGAGGTTGTTACTCTCTTACCTTGTTGAGGAGAAGGTAAATTTTCTGATGCTGTAAGGCTGCAATCTGTGGACAGCGAGCAGCAAACAGACATGGGTGTGTGACTGTGTGGTCATTCTTGGACATTTGCTACCTGCTATTGCATCCGCTCTATCTGCTGCTGGCTGCTATTTCTTCTAGATTAATCCCCACTTCGTCTCTGAATATCTCCAGCCAGCCTATCCAGATTCCAGGAGGACCATTACCATACTGCTCCATGCGATGTGATGTCTCAGACATGCAAGACCGATTTCATGATGCGACGCAATGTCCTCATTGACTGGCTGCCACCTGCAGCCATAAACAACTTTTTTTTCTTTAAGTTAACTCTTCCTGACTGTGTCCAACGCTGATGTTATCACACAAGCCCCTACACACTGATAATGTTACAGAGTGCATGATGATATTGCTATCAACTAAAAATTTGTAAATAAAAGAAGAAAACAAAATTGGGATTCGAAGGGGCCACTCAGGAATTTGTGGCACCCTATTATTTTGCACCCAAAAATGGGAAATTCCGAGGGATTCGGGATGGTTGAGAGGTATGGACATGAAAGATGTACTAATTGGTTTCCTAAGAGAGTAGCTGATGCCTGGAATAGTTTACCAAATTATATTAAAGCAGGCACTAGTTTACATATTTTTAAGAATGACTTGGACATTTACATTGGGAATGACTGTTTTGGTATATTAGCAGGCTAGAAGGATATTATTGCCCATGCCTGAAATATTTATATATATATATATATATATATATATATATATATATATATATATATATATGCATGTATGCAGACCATTTGACATAATGGATACTAGCTAGCATAATGGTGAAGGTTCTTCATATCCCATGCACAAAGTACAAACATGATGAGCATTTCTACATCAAAGTTCTCTCTCCTCAGGAATGGACTTGTGGGCAGCAGCACAGATTGTAGATGGTGCATGTGGGGGAAGAGTTGTATAGACCAACCGCTTTGGGCATAAACTGTGGTGTGCAGTATCCTCCAAGATAGGAGAGCATGGATCACAGACTGCTAGCCACTCTGTGTAAAATATGTCTCAAAGGGATTCAGTTGTGTTTATTAAAATTGCCAAATGTGCATAGGTATTTGACAGTGATAAGTGGGTTGAGGGCTTGACCTACACCGACTTACACCAGAAACCATTGTTAATGGTGGGAAGAGTGGATGTGCCCTTATTGGCCAGTGTGTGCCCCACCATAAAGCCCAGCAGCCCTGGGTCAGTAAGCTACTGTCCAGCTGGTGTCCAGTTGCCCAGTTTGGGATACCTGGGATAGCTCTGTTGAGCAAAAGCTGGATATAAAACCAATTTGTCAAACATGAACTGAGAATTGCTACACTCAAAGTAGATTCACTGAAAGGAGGAGGCTGGACATCCTATGTATCCATGAGACAATATGGATGGGCAGTGCAGCAAAGCCACTTGGCTTGGAATCCAGAGTCTGCTACTCAGGTGAACAGACTAGAAATAGTGTCAGAAGACAGTGAGGGATGTCATCAAAATTAGTAACAGACACAGTAGTCAGGTTCTGTTGTAAGGATAGGTCACTATTCATAATCTCTGCCTATGCCCCAGAACGGGGTTGTGATATTGAAGAATGGAGTACATTCAGACAGCAGCTGCAGGGTCTACTAGGTAAAGCAGGGCAACATGAGTTGGTGTTGATAATGGAGGACCTGAATGCACAAGTCTGGATAGACAGAATAGGATAAGAGTATTGCCTGTGTCCACATTGATAGGGCATCAGGAATAAAGAGAGAGAGGTCATTCTCGACTCCTGTCAGGCAAATGCCTTGATGGTGGCCCATACATGGTTCAGCAAGAGAGACAGTCACAAGATCACAAGAGTAGCCAACATGCAACTCAGATAGACTTCTTACTAGTAAGGAAAGTGCACTTGGGGTAGAAACAGTGATTGCAGAGTCATCCCTAGTGAAACAGTCAGCCCACAGCATAAACCACTAGCTGCCACAATCAGTTGCAAGCAATGGTAGGAAAAGGCAGTAAGGTCAACAGAGACTAGGCTGAAGACCTGGAAACTGACCGAAGAGAAAGTACAAGAATTCAAGGAATTACTCAGGGCTGCAGCAACTCAAGAAGAAGAGGAAAAAGATGGAGTTGAACAAGAATGGCAGCTCCTCAAAATAGCATATCTGAAGACTATGGAACAGAGATGTGGCCAAGTTAGGTATGGAAAAAAGGTATATAAGGAAAATTGGTCGTGGAATGCAAAAAACAAGGAGGTCCTCAAAAGAAATGAGTGCAGGAAAAGTGTGAGATAGAAAAGATGGACCAGGCTAAGAACGAATACTTATTGGCTAACAAAGGAGCTAAGAGAGGAGTTGCAGTAACAAAGATCAGAGCATCAGAGGCACTCTGCCAACTTCTGGAACATGACTGAGCAGATGACACATAGAAACTCTATCAGGTTGCAAGGCGATGAAGGAAAGATAAAGAAGATAGTCCAACAGCCTTCATAAAGGATGCCATGAACATCCTGCTCTCCAGTCCACAAGACATCAAAGGTAGATGGAAGGAGTACTTCTAGCAGCTTCTCGATGAAGAAAACCCCACATAAGTTGTACTGCCCAGACACAGCCTATGATGAAAGAAAAAGAAGAAGAAGAAAAAACCCAACCTAAAAGAAGTTAGAACAGCACTAAGGAAAATGAAGTTAGGGAAAGCAGCAGGCTCGGATGAGGTCATTGCAGATATAATAAAAATGTTGGGTGAGACAGAAGAGAAATGGCTCCTGAACAGTATGGAAAGAAAGGCATATCCCAGATGACTGAAGAATAAGCATACTAGTGCTAGTGTTCAACAACAAAGGGGACAGTCACAACTGTGGGCAGTACAGAGGTATCAAACCCCTGTCACACTGCATGAAACTTCTAAAGAAGGTCATTGATAAACGAATACACAGAGTAGCAGAAAGTAAGATGGGACATGAGCAGTTTGGATTCAGCTCAGGATGCAGCACAACTAACTGACTTAATATTTGCAATGAAACAGACAGTGGCGAAGCAGCAAGAGGTGAGGAAAGAGTTCAACTATGCATTACTAGAGTTGGAAAAAACATATGATAAAGGTCCCAAGAAAGCTGATTTGGGCAGTCCTGTAGTGGTTTGAAGTCCCAGAAACATTGATATAATTAGTGCAAACTATGTACAAGGACCCAATAACTCAAGTATGAACAGTGTTTAGTCTCACAGAGGTGTTCCCAGTTGGAGTTGGTGTGCATCAGGGCTCAGTTCTGAGCCCACTGCTGTTCATAATAGTAACAGACTACATTAGTAAACAGGGTGGAAGGAGCAGATCAACAAAGTTGCTGAATGCAGATGATGTGGCATCAAAGGCAGACTGAAGAACTTCAGCAAAGGATAGAGGAATGAAATGCAAAACTGAAGACACATGGGATGAAGCTGAGTACAGATACAACAGCTGTACAAAAGCTAAGAATACAGCATTAATGGGACCAGATGACATCCCGGGCTGTGTACTACATGAACTACAATATGAACTGGCACCTCACCTAAGTGTCATGTTTAATCATAGCCTCACCTCAGGTTTCGTGCCCACTGAGTGGTGCAGAGCTACAGTTATCCCACTCCACAAGGGAGGATCCACCTTGGATCCTGGAAACTACCGTCCCATCAGTCTGACAAGCCTGATCTGCAAGGCCATGGAGAGTATTATCATGGAACTTATAAACAAAGACATTGGCAACCTTCAAACACTGAACCCCACCCAGTTTGGGTTCGTGAAGGGCCGATCTTGTCTCCTGAACCTGATTGACTTCTTCGAATCAGTCTCCAGAGCCATGGACAAGGGTAAGGTGGTCCACACAGCCTATCTAGACCTTGCCAAGGCCTTTGACACCATCCCCCACTCTGGAATCATAGATAAACTTACTAAGCTAGGCATTAATCCCTACGTCACCCAGTGGGTTGCTAACTGGCTTACTGATAGAACCCACACTGTAAAAGTAGCCGACTCCACATCCAGCTCCAGACAAGTGACAAGTGGAGTACCTCAGGGTTCAGTCCTGGGACCGCTCTTGTTTGGCATCTACTTCTCTGAAGTACAGGCCAACACTAAGGGACTCTGGATAACAAAGTTCTCAGATGACTGCAAACATGGGGCCTTACAGAAACAGATGCTTGGTGCCAGAGCCATGGGCTCAAGCTCAATGCCAAGAAATGTATAGTTATCCCCTTTGGGAAAAAACATGTATCCATGAATTACCATATAGGTGGCAGTACACTAAACACCGAAAGTGTGATAAGAGACTTAGGGACACAGGTGGACAGTGGTCTCACCTTCGATAAGGACATCGCCACAACAGTCAGGAAATCCTTCTATGTGGCACACCTCATCACTAAAGGCTTTTCATCCAGAAAAAAGGAGGTCATTGTCCCACTGTACTCATTCCTCATTAGACCCATTATATAATACAATGCCCCATTTGGTATGTACCTCTCAAGACATCTGCAACAACTGGAAAGGCCACAGAAATACCTCACTAAAAGAATCACAGGCCTAAAGCAGATGCCCTAGGCTGACCGCCTTAAAAAAACCCAGCTATACTCTGTCGCATATCGTCTACTCAGAAGTGATCTCTGCTTAACATACAAAGCCATGTCAAACCCAGAGCTGTTGGACATGCTACACTTAAAGAAATCCCAATCCCTCAGAAACACATGCTCTAGGGATCTAAACCTTGTCATCACAATAAACAAAACATGCTGGAGGGATAGGTTCCTGACACAGCGACTCCCCAGACTCTGGAATAGATTGCCCATACATGTCAAGCAGAGTGCCTCTTTGGTCCTCTTCAAAAGGAACCTTGACGATTGGATGGGAGAAAGGAAATTCACCCCGGGTATCACATCAGTCGCCCTGCTAGACAGGGGTCCAGGGAAGTAAATAATGTGGGAAGAAATAGCCATGGAATTGTTATGGCTAGGCTTGTATAGGCCCTAGGGCTGATAGTACCAACCTATGAATCTGTAATGGCAGCAAATGGGGGGAATCAGAAGTTGAGAATTGAGATACAAAGGCAAATAGTGTAACAGGTTAACAGCTGAAGATATCTGGGAGGGCTGGTTGAGGAGAAGGGAAGTCTGAATGAGGAGGTCAAAGCTAGAATCAGATGGGCTGCAGCCAACTGGCACAGAGTGTCAGGAGTAAGGTGTGACAGAAGCCAAATAAATTGAAACCTAAGGTGCACAAAATAGTGGTGCAACCAGTACTACTGTTTGGTACAGAAATCTGGGTAGTAAAGACAGAGCAGTTGAGGGAAGCTAGAGGTGATGGAGATGGAGTGCACACTGTTGGACAGACAAAGAAATGAGGACATCAGAGCAAAAACCAAAGTTTCTCCAATTTCAGTGAAGGTCAAAGAGAACAGATTACAGTGGTGCTGGCATATGTGCAAAAAGGCAGAAAACAATCTTATCAAGAAGATTTGAGACAGGAAGAAGGCAAGAGGAAATAAGGACATCCAATACGGAGGTGGGTGTATTGTGTGAGACAAGAGCTGCAACAGTTAGGCAAAAAAGGCAGGAGAGTGGCACTGAATCAAAAGGGATGGAGGCAGTTGACATAGCATCCTGACCCCATGTAGAAATGGGAATCGGGGGAATGATAATGATGATGATGTATACATGTATTTAAAAATGCATGCAGTGTTACAGATTCAAGGGAAATATACTCAGTATATATTATACAGAAGTTATGTTTTAGTCAGAGTAGTTAGGAAACAGGCAGAATGAGCCCTGTGGAGAATGGAAAATGTCAGTGCTTCAGGTGTCTAAGTAGTACAAAATAAAGGGAATTTTAAAATCTGGTATGTCCATTGAGGACATGATAGACTGTGTGCGGCTGAAACAAAGTCCACTGGAAACATCCAAGTAATGGATGTAAATGCAGCAAAACAACTTAATTTGCAGATGATCTCAGACCCAGCTAGAATTAAAGACATTAAAGATATAAATTAAATGTGTGGATACTAAGGCATCTGAGAGAATGGAGCAGCTTGAATTGCAGAGAGAGTAAGGAATAAGAAGAAAGGAAAAAGCAGCATCAGTTTGAGTGGGAAATGTTGGTCCTTTGTTAAAGGTTTGTGATTAATGAGGGAAAAACAACCCCTAGATGCCAAAGTCAACACCAGATTGTATCCTCACATACAGACGGAAGTCTTTTGGCTTTTTCCCCAGTAAGGGGTTGCCACAGCGGAACTCCGGTCTGCTAATGATTGGCAGAAGACTTTTTTACGAAACGCCAAGGTGCCAGCTCAACGCCCAACCTTCAACGAAGGCACACCCATTTACGCATGCATGTCTTTCGAATACTACCCAACCACGGGGAGGACATGCAGACTCCACACAGAAGGCACTCCCAAGCAGCGCCGAGAATCAGGGAGAACCTCTTGCTGTGAGGTAACAACGCTACCTCCGTACCACCGCGGCATATACATAAAGACGGAAGTGACTTTGATTATTTTATTTAGGCATTTGAAATGGTGTATAATCAACGCTAAATTGACTAAGGGTAATGGGTAAGGCTTTTAACTCCTCTGCTCATGGGTAAGACAGTATTTACTTTGTAAATTGTGTGATTTGGATCGGATGAATTATGATAGTTAAACTCTGCTTATCTGAATGTTTTAAAATGATATCTGAAACTTACAGGAAAAAAGCAGAGGAATACAGAAGAAAGGCCAGTGACTGAGTGGGTGGTTATACTGCAAAAATGAGTACTTAATTTTATCTCTGATCCATAGTTTAGAAACAATATTTTTAGTGGAAAGTTAGTATATATCAAAATTTTGAATTCTGATACAAGAAAATTTAAATGTAAAAAATGTTTGAAATGGTTTCTTTGTGTTTATGTTCTAAATGCTGTCCAACTCCTCAAGCCTTGGTGTTATCAGATATGTGTGATAGAAACACTTTAACCCTATCTAGCAGTCTCCCATGAATGCATTAACCTAATGGGAATATGCAAGCTCAAGGGTTACAAACTGTTAATGAAACAATTTAATCAATGATATTTTTATCATTCTTAATGTTCTGTCTTTTACTTCTACTGATTTGTTATATGACATCAAGCAGTGCTGCTACCAGTAAGTCTGAAAAACTTTGACTGTTTCTGCAATGACTGAATGTTGTGTAGACCTTTAATTATGCACAATATTGGTAGCACCACATTTTTTCTGTGCAGTATAATGCTGTATAGTTTCTGAGTGGAATACACAGCCTGCATGTTAAGATACAGAGATGTGGACAATAATGTAGAAATAAACCAGTGGTTTATCAACATTTGGCCATATAATGTCATTATGTATACAGTTTAGTACCTGTTCCTGTCTCTTAAAACTGTCATCCTTCTCCCTGGTCTTCCTATTGCCTTCTAATCACTGTTATCTTATACCACTCCTGATATTTCTTGCTACTTCCTGAATTGGTAGCCTGTTCAACGATGGCAGCCATACAAAGAATTTAATGGAAAATTAGACATCTGTCAAATCCACCTAGATTCGATGCTCCAGCTCTAAGCATGTCTCATCCAATTCTGACTTACTTGAATTCATCTATTTACTTCTACTGTACCACTTTTTGTGATATGTTATTCCAGGCCTTCCACAAAAAAGTAACTTCTTAAGTCAAAACTGTATTTACTTTTCATCTGCCACCTGTGCTCTCTCATCTTCCCTCTGTTTTTCTCAGTCCACACATCCACATGACCCCTCACAGTAGTGTGCTCATATTCATCCCCTCTGTTCCTTGCTTTCTTACAGACTGTATACGATCAGTACCTTCAGTGTTCCCCATCCTCCCGTCGTTGTCTCCTAACCACCTTGGTGGCCTTCGTCTGCATCCTCTTCAGCGGCTTGATAGCCTTATCTCACTGGAGCTTTCAGACCTCTGCACAGTATTCAAGATGTGGCCTTTGTACTGCATTGTACAGTGGAAGAATGCTATCACTTTTTAAGTATGTCTGCTTCACTATACAACCCATCATTTTATTGACCTTTACTTCAGTCCTCTCGCACCATGTTGCATGTCTGTTTAGTTGTAATGGTTACTCCCTCACCGTTCTCCCTCTGTAATCTCCATTCTGCACTTTTCCCTTAAACTCACTACCGAAAGTGTATGATTTTCCATGCATTTGTATTAAACACTAGTTATGTATAATAAATCAACTTTGTAACAAATGAAACAAACACAACAAATTAGTGCTTTCATCTACTCTAATACAGACTTCATCAGATATAAAACTGACGAGTCAAACCATCACTTTATGTAAGTAATTAAATGTGTCACATGAACAACAGTCACCAATAGAAAAATAATAAGTCAAAAAAATGTCCCAACCTTACAATATGACAATATTCTTATCACTCTTATGTCCTCATAATGTGGAACAGATGAACCAAGAGGGGATTATAGAATGAAGATAATGCCACATGGTCTGTAGATTTTCACACAAAAAGAGTAATAAAAATGCTGTGTTACCTGTGAACAGAGGAAACAGCTTTTTATGATGTTTACCAGAGTTAATGTACTTGCCATGTAAATGATAACTAGTTAATAAAAAAGTAGTGGCAATTAACAGTAGATGCCTAAAATGAATAATAAATCAACTGTGCAACAAATTAGTCCTTTCATCTGATTTAATACAGACTTCAGCAAATATAAAACTGAACAGATTCAAACCACCACCTTATGTAAATAATTAAATGTGTCACATAGGATCATAGGAAGTTACTAGGCTGTTGGCCCTGAGGCCCTTATAAGCTTAGCCAAGAATTTAGCCCATGTTCTGAAAAGTCAGCACCCGATGCCCCTGCTGGACAGGGGCCCCTTATGCTGCTGTCCAGCAAGGACACAGCTGGAAAACCAGGGGTGTATTTTCTGTTCCCCATCCAGTTATCCAGGCTGCACTTAAAAAGGATTAATGAGGTACTGTATAGCGGGAGTCTATTCCACAGAAGGTGGAGTCTCTGGGACACAAATCTGTCCTGCCAACAAGTCCTATTAATGTCACAGACCAGGCTGAGGTCGCGCGTGTGGGTTACTCAAGTGGAGCTTGACTTGCGGATATGCAACAGTCCCATCAAAGTGGGGTCTGAGATTGCTTTGTATGCCAGACAGAGGTCACCTCTGAGGAGTCTGTAGATGACTGAGTTGAGGGGCAGGGCCTTTAACCTATCTGTGTTGGACAGATGTTTGAGGCCCTGGATTCTTCTGGTGAGGAGCCTCTGTGGTCTCTCCAGCTGCTGCATCTGCTTTGTGAGGTACATGCCGAAAGAGGCATTGTACTCAATAATGGGTCTTTTAAGGGAAGAATACAGGGATGTTATGACCACCTTGTCCCTGGATGAGATACCCTTACTAATGAGGTGGGCCATGTAGAAAGCTTTCTGTACAATGGAGGCAATACAGTGGTCAAAAGTCAGTTTGCTATCAACCTGGATGCCCAAGTCCCTCACGACTGATTGCATGCTTAGGACCTTGTTATTAATGTGATAATTTGTGGGGACATCACTCTCTCCAAAGGGGATGATGATGCAATTTTTGGAATTCAGTTTGAGGCCATGTTTCTGGCACCAGTCATTTGTTTGGGTGAGACCCTCTTGGAGGATGTCCACATCACTAGGGGAATTGATGACAGTGCCCATCTTGCAGTCATCTGCAAACTTGGTCAGCCATAGCCCACTGGTTTTGGCCTGCACCTCAGAAAAGTATATCCCAAACAACAAAGGCCCCAAGACTGATCCTTGGGGTACACCACTCATTACGTGTTGACTGCTTGAGGTGGCTTCCCCTATTTTGACTAGGTAGGTTCTGTCAGTGAAGCAGTTTGCTACCCATCTGGGACATACAGATTGATGCCTAGTTCAGAGAGTTTATGTATTGTACCTGAGTGAGAAATAGTATCAAAGGCTTTGCCCAGGTCAAGGTAGGCAGTGTGCACCATCTTCCCCTTGCCTGTGGCTTTGGTGACTGTCTCAAAGAAGTCAACGCAATTTAACAGGCATGACCTCCCCTTTTCAAAACCAAACTGTGTGGGATTGAGTGTATGGAGGTTGCCAATGTCTTAGTTAATGAGGTCCATGATAATCCACTCCATGGCTTTGCTGATCAGGCTAGTTAGGCTGATGGGTGTATAATTTCCTGGATTGGCAGACACTCCACCTTTGTGCAAAGGGATGACAGTGGCTGTCCTCCACTTGGCTGGGGATGAAACTAGTACTCAGGTTTCGGTTGAATAGAGTGCCTAATGGTGCTGCAAGTTCCTGCCTAAGTTTATGTAGGATGCAGCCTGGGTTGTCATTGGGTCCCATGGAGGCTGTATTTTTTGCCTTTAGGAGGACAGTGATGAATTGCTCCCTAGAGATAAGGGGAGGGGGGCAAGTTCTGGGGATGTCCTGATTTACTGATGGGGGGACAGAGGGGTGAAGTTTTCACTGAACCTGTCTGCCAGCAGGTTGGCTATATCTACGGCATTAGTTGTATGTGGTGTCCTTGATCACCAGTACTGAGCAGATCTGGGTGCTTCTCTTGAGATTGCAGACATAAGTGAAAAAAGCCCTGTGATTGTCCTTAGTAGATGTGGCCAGTTTGGACTCGAAGTTTTCTTTGGAGGATTTCACTAGTGCTCTTATTTGCTTGTTCAGGCTAAGGACAGATTCCTTCTAATTAGGCACCTGCTCCTTTATGGTCCTGGACAGCCATTATTTCCTTTTATTATAGACATTATTTATTGCAGATGTCCACCAGACAGGTTTACTCTTCCTTGAACATGATGATTCTGTCCTGTCAGGTATTCCTGATTCCATGCAGCTATATAAATGCTCATATAGTACTTTGGTGTAGGTTTGGACATATCTGCCAGTTCCTATGGAGTGGGAGGGGGCTGTGAAGCTGTTTATACCTTCCCTCAGGAGGTTGTAATCAGCTTTGGAGAAGTTTTTTTGTTTGACTCTAGCTAGTGGGGGTCAGGGGAGATGGTGACTTCAAAAGTGATCGCATTGTGGTCAGATCTTACCAGGGAGGTTGACATTGCAGGGATGCTGCAGTGGTTACTCATGTTGGTTAATACCAAATCCAAATATTTTCACGTCTCATGGGGGTGTGGACTAGCTGGTCCAAGTCATTTTCATTGACGAAATCAAGGAATCTCTGGACATTTGTGTTTTGGCATGAGTAATTCTTCCAGTCTATGGTTGTATAGTTAAAGTCACCCAGGATCAGGGTAAGGGTTGAATCTTGATAGATTCGAAGAGGTCCAGATAGGTGGAGTGGCCATTTTGAGTCAAAGTTGGAGGCCTGTAGCTAGCTATGATTTGAATATGGGGCCTGTGGAGTATCTCCTGTGTGTCATACTGTTTGACCAGCCTGGATGTGTGTATATCTTTTATATATATTGCAACTCCACCTCCTTTTGCTTTGCTGCCCACAATTTGGGGTCTGAATGTATAATAGAATGAGTAATCTGGTATGGTTGAGGTGTTCTCCACAGCTTTGAACTAGGTTTCTGTGACTGCACAAATTTATTGCAGATGTCCACCAGACAGCATCTTCCATGGTTAAGAATGTTTGCAATGAGTGCAGTTTCAGGTTTAGACTCCTAGAATTTAGTAGGATGACCTTTAATTTGCATTTTGATGACATTTTCATGTTGGTAGTTTTGAACTCATGGCATTGCCTAAAAGAGGCAATATGGGAAAGGCAAGAGCCTTTGGAGGCAGAACAAAAAATCATTGGCAAAAATAATGAAAAGCAGAGGGCCAAGAATGGAACCTTGTGAGACACCAGCAGTAATGGATAGTAGGGGAGAGAGTTTATTATCCCAATACTAATAGTATAATTATTACTAATAGTGTCATTGGGACCAGGCAGTCTGTCAGCCTGCAGTATTAACTGTTAGATAACGGGCAAACTGTACATCAATACCATGATTGGAAAACGAATGTTCTCCAGCAGGGTATTAATGTAGAAACAACGCCTGCTGAGAAGAATGAGTCTGCCACTTCACGGCAGCTTATCAACTCACCGTGGAGCTCAGACTGAGGAAACAAATGGCTGCCATTATTTTAGGCTTGCTAAGCAGCGTTTTTGCTGTTTAGCAAGTGTAAAATGTAAAAAAAACAAAAAGGTATGAGTGTGTGTATGTGTGCAAGTCAGTGAGAGTAAGTGAGCAAGGTGTTATTTTACACTCGCTAAGCAGTGTTTTTGCAGTTTAGCGAGTGTAAAATGAAAAGAGAAAAAAAGAAAATGCAGCATGTGTGTGAGAGTGTATGTGTGTATGTAAGAGAGAGAGAGAGCGATCGTGTGTTTGTGTGTTTCTGTCTGCATGTATGTGTGAATGGGTGCATGAAAGCAGAGAGACTGTGTGTGTGTGTGTGTGTGTGTGTGTGTGTGTGTGTGTGTGTGTGTGTGTGTGTGTGTGTGTGTGTGTGTGTGTGTGTATGTAAGCAGAGGAGACTGCCTGTGATAGAGATTGAGACAGCGTGAGACTGAATGTGTATATGAAAGCAGCTGGAGACTGAGAGATTGAGAAAAAGGGTGAGA
Source organism: Protopterus annectens (assembly GCF_019279795.1). Taxonomy (NCBI): domain Eukaryota; kingdom Metazoa; phylum Chordata; order Ceratodontiformes; family Protopteridae; genus Protopterus; species Protopterus annectens. Next base: position 510,053,427 of record NC_056748.1, read on the forward strand.
CAGATCTTGTGTGACTGAATGTGTGTATAAAAGCAGAGAAGATTGTGTGTATAAGTATGTGTGTGAAAGCAGAAGAGACTGTTTATGTGTGTATGGGAGAGAGAATGGGCTGTATGTAAAATTGTTGTGTTTTCACGCTTATGTTTTTTAAGCATTATATTATTTTTTAGTTATATGTCATGTCAGATGCTTCCTCCAACACCATTAACATATACTACAGCAAGTTTGAAACAGTAGGGGGAGGGACTATTTTGCATTAAAATATATATAAAAAAATAATATAGTACTTAAAAATATATATAAGCAAGTAAAACACAACAATTTTACAGCGAGTCCATTGTCTAAGCACAATAATGCCCTCCAGGGTGTGTGTTAATGTGTAGTTAATGCCCTTCTAGGGGTGTAGAGCCCATTCGCCTATGGCGCCAGGCCTCATAACACCCCTGGGCAGACATTAATTACACACTAACACACACCCTATCAGGCATTATTGCTCGCTTATTCCATTTCTTTCTTTTCCATTAAGCTATTAAAATCTCCACCTCTTCTGGCAGATTGCCTGGTCTTAATGGAAATGTTAGTATTAATATTGTTCTAAAATTAAGACCATTGACTTGATTCAATTTCTACATTAGCCCAAATTTGATTTTCCTTTTTGAAATCTATGGGTATATAAGCATGTAATTTCAATGTTATATAATTTTATTGTTACTATTTGAGAAGCAGAGTTTAAAGCAACAAGTAAATTGATAGCAAAAAAGTTAAATCACATAATAACTGTGTAAATACTCACCCTAGGTTTAAAATAAACCCTGCAGAAGGACTGCCTAAAAAATCTCATTTGTACAACCCCCAATCAGGAAAGATAGTTAATTCCACAGAAGAAGAATGTAATAGACAAAATAATATCTGTTTTATGTCTCTAGCCCAGTTTTGTAAGCAGCCAACAGTCCCCCACCTGATAACGCACTTGTGCGCATGCTCAAGTGTTTAATCTATACTAGCTTCTCAATAGACAACAGATTCCTAATAAGTGACCTGTGGTTTTGTTCTGGCAAACACGTTTTTATCTGTCATACCAACTTGGTTCTCAGTGCTGTAATAACAGTGTAGTATAGCATCAAAGCCCCATTAGAATTCCAGGGGAATCACATCCAGGGGTTCCTCTTGTCTTCTCCAGGCATTATTTTATAGTAGTAGCTGCATTTGTTTAGTCTGTTCACAAGGCTCTGTCTAGCTGGCACTCATTTTTACTGTCTCTTAAGCACTTTTCTTCCCTGGAAGGCTCCCTTCCCTTCTTCATTCAGCAGTGCTCTCACCAGTTATCTCACCATGCTTCTTCCTCTTCCTGACATAATATCTCATAGCCTTCTGTATTCCCAACTTACGACTTCCTTGCATTTCCTCAGTTTTTGGTATCCTTCCCTTCTTTCTGCTGTGAGCCTTACTGTCTAACCTACTAGATATAAATGGGTCCCCTTCACTTTACCGAAAAGCCACAATACCGACTTTCGTCTGAGCTAGCCAACAACACCAAAACGATATATCACTGAGTGCTCGGAACACTAATGGAAAATAGATGGTAAGGAAGTGCTTGGCCAGCATGTCAGCCTTTGCCCCTTACCTCACACAGTAGTCCAATCTCGGAGTTGGTATATTTAGTTAGGGGGGGGTCAGCCTCCCACAGGGGTTTGTTTTGTTTGCTGCTGTTGTGTGGTTGTTGGGTTGGCCAACATGTTACTCACCGTCCATTTTTCATCTGTGTTTCAAGTGGTCAGTGTTCTGTCATTTCGGTGTTGTCGCATTTCAGTAATGTGTAGGAGACCCATATAAATACATATTCCTAAAGATCCAAGCCTGTAGTCTCCTTGTTCTACCCATTCCTGATTCAGGAATCACAAGCCACACTGCTTCATCATCACTTTGTCTATGGATCCTTGAACTTTATTTTGCAAATCTTTTCACCTTTGGAAAGAAACATGTCCAACACATTGTTGCCTCTTCCTTTGGGGTTTCTTACCTTTTGCTACCAGCCAACTCAGCAGATTCTTCAATTTCTTCCTCCTCGAAGACAAGACTACTTTGTTTACTTCTGAAAGGCTATGGTCTTAGAGCTTTCTTTGTGATTGTTAACTATGTGTTTTTCACTATCCTGCTGCTCCTACATCTAATGATATGTACACTTTTCCTACACTTTGTTGAGACATGAGTGATCATGGGTGTGGGCATGTATACTGAATTTTGTATATCACAGTTCACTTCACTGCAGTGTTTTGGACTGTGTGAGCTGGTACTGCATTGTGTTTTTTCCCTCTATAATGTGGCATATATTTTTCAAGTTACACTTTTTGAAAATGAATATTTGGCAAAGCATAACTCATATTTTCCTGACCCAGCTGGGAATCCTCTTCTAGATCTTATAGAATCTGGACACATGTTTAGTCATGCCACCATTTTCCCTAATTTCTATGTTTTTTGGTGTCTCCTTATCCCATCTCTCAGGCATATTTCAGCTATGTACCTTACTCATTCTGGCTTTTTATTTTTGTTGCTTATGCCCTCATAGTACCATACTGTGGTCCCTAACCCCTCTGTTCTGGGTTCTTCTTATACCTGTAGCATCAGTCTAATAGCATGGCATGCTTACTTCTTCAGCCTCCTAGCATTACACTTCCTGCCAGTTCCCTCCTCCCTGAGCAGATCACCTTCCCTTCACTTTATATCTCTCCCCACTTAACTGTGGCCCTCTCCTCTGTATCCCAACTTAATTAAAAAAAAGAAAGTAATGATGTACCTCTCCAATTGTGCAGTCACCTGTGAATTCCAAATAAAACCTAGCACATGTCCTCTCTACTCTGTCTCCACAGTCATCCTCCATTGCAGATCTTTACTTTTTACACCACTTACTTAACCTTCAGAGTTCTTTTCCTCTTTACACTTTTAGCTTGGTGCATTAGTAGCATTTCTTAAAATGCTAATGTGCAATACTGTACTGGCCCTAATTCTGTTTTTTTATTTTTCCACTTGAAATTCTCTTTTGGAAGATCACTTTTTTTATATACAGTGTGATGGTGATTCATTGATTTTTTTCTGGTTTCGGTTCAGCCCATTTCCAGTTTTCAGTTGTCTCTGACATAGTTTCATGCCACGGCAAGCTCTTACCATTTTACTGGGTACAACGCTATTTCCTTTTGTTATTAAGTCACCTAGCACAGAACCCCTTGTAGACTTTTTCAGGTCTCTTTTTGTAAAACTATAACCGTTCCACTTATTTCCATCCATTCCTCACATCCATATAATATTCCATCTTTCCTAATATCTACTATGCCCTTCCTTCTCAAAGTCCCAGCAATCTAACATTTTCATTTCATAGGACAGCTGTGCTTCCACCAACCTCCCTTATACCCATAGGCTAACCTATATATCCATGAATACTCATGCAAGTCTTGTATATCCAGTATTTTCCTCATCCTAATATCTACTGCTTTATTTCTTCTCACTCATAAGTTCATAGGTAAATACTAGGCTATCTGTCCTTGTGGACCATTTTAAGGCTAGCCATTTCTCTCAAAGGTGGTAATCAAACCTTGTACCTTATGTCTGTGAGATAAACACCATAACACTGTGCTGACCTCCAAAAGCACTCAGTTTTCTCTCTACAGTGATTATTTTGTGGCTGATCTCTGCAGCCCGTCTTCTAAGGTATTCCCTCTTCACCCTTTCCTGTTTTCCTTTTAAAGTACATATGCATACCTCCTTGTAATCCTATTTCTCTCCAACATCCCTCTGCTACTCCAGCCACCCACTGCACTTGTTTCCTGATGTATTTTTGATGTCTCTTCCAGCAATTCCCCTTCCTTAATAGCATCCATAAACCCTCAGTTTAACTCTTCAGTGCATGAAACTTCACACCTACCTCATAGTCATTTGCTTCTTGAACTCCATCAAGCCACACCCTATGCCATATTTATTTTATTTTATTTATTTAAAGTTTGTTTTCTGGCTGGTGTGCTGGTATAAGACAGTTTTCAGCCACCTCCCAGGCCAAATGGCTAAACATCACATACAATATGAAAAACATCACATGTACTACATATAGACATTTATAAAGTAAAGAACAAAATACATAGCTTCTGAATAGTAAACAAAGCAATAGTTCAGTATACTATAACTATTTCCCCCTTCTTTATGAGTTAATCTATTGACTATCATGTTTCTTTACCCCCTTTCAGCCACTTAAAAATTAGCTGCTGATGTATGCCGACTACCTGCTGTTTGAATTAAAACAATAAGAGGTTTATGAACTAATGAGAGAAGTTTCTGGTAATAAAATCACAGCTTCCATGAAGTGAGTAACATTATGGCACTGAATATATGGCAATGGGACAGAGAGTCCATAATGGAATGGTTAGGTCAGAAAAAGAATGCTTTCTTAAAAATACTAAATAAAGTTATCTTAATACATTCTTAAATGCATTTGACCGAAATAAAAAAAAAACAGTAGTATCTGTATTCCGAAATTTCTGATTTAAAAGTAAGGCTGCCCTTACTACTTAGCTTCAGCTCCTTTATTTTTATTTATTTACTTCATTTTGATAACTAAATAGATCAGCTTGTCCTGGGACCCTTTTTAGCCATGACTTGGGCGTAGGCAAGATGGTAAAGAAAGACTTTTACAGTGAATAAAGATTAATATGAGGATCAATGGGTGCAAACAGCAATGCTGAGCTTTCAGTACATGAAGTGTTGTAGTTAGGGTAGGTTGAAGGGGGCAGCCTCCCTGGGAGCAAAGTGTTAGAGGGCACAGTTGGCAGACACCCATGCAACTGTAGTGCATTACTGGTATGCTGGTATTGTACTGCTGGAGTCTGAACTGAGGTGCTTTAGAACTCCATAAACCTGCAGCAGCTGTTTGCTTCAAATGTAGTACAGTTTTGTTACAGTTTAAAAAGAGATGAGAGGTTTTTTTAATAGCTCTTCAAGTCTGAAGAGCTCCTTAATGTCTACATTCAGAGCTGAAGTGCTTTAGTGCTTCATGTATAACACATGAACTGGGGCAACAGTCACCTTACCACATTTTCATTTAAAAAGAGATTTTTTTCTCTTTAAATCCAAAGTGCTTGAAGCTTAAAATTGAGGGGTAGGGTACCAGATCGGGGGATGGCCCCAGGAGCCAAAGGAGCCAGCTACACCTCTGAGTACAAGATGCACAGTAAGAAAACATCATGTATGACTGTGCTGAATAATGAAACCCACAACAATAAAATCAAATATTTACATTATACACAAATTAATCTGCAGAGTTGAAAAAGACAGGGTGTGAATCAAGTATTTACATTATATAATAAAAGTAATCCTTAGAGTCGAACAAGGTAAGACTTGTATTAGTTAAGTGAGCAGTACAGCATAGTGAGCTTGCTAGCCATCGTCAGGGAAACAAGTACAGTTTGACATCTTTATTACACTTTTTTTAGTTATTTTCTGAAGGCTTGAAGGGTGGTTTGCTGCCTAAACTTTTTGAGGGAGGTGGTTCCACACAAATAGGCTTGACTTAAATAAGGTTCTTACTACTTCTGTTGTTAGATTCTGGATCTAACTAGATAAGGAAGGCCATCGTGTTTGTCTCTGAGTGAATAGATTTGTTCCCCAAATTGTAGCTTTGACTTCAATGGTGGGCACTGGCCTTGGTTAATGATTTTGAAAAACAAATAACTAAATAGAAAGGTGGGTCTGCAATTTGTGGACAGCCATATTATATCATTAAGAAGCTTGCAATGATGGGTGTTTGGCTGTGCAAGGAGGACAAACCCTCATATCTTTTTTAAAGTGGATTGAATAGACTGTGTATTAGCACTTGAGTGGTAAGCAATCTGTGCGGGGTCAGTTTTAGGAATAAGACCATTCTGTACTTTGGCCTGTCTAGCTAAAGGAGATAGAAGGGATGTTGTTTTATAGCACAGTTTTAGTTGTGTTGAGCTTTGATGACATCTTTGTTAATTGTGTTATTTTGCAGTTGGCAGCCATTTTTGCAAAATAACACAATTAACAAAGAGGCTATGAAGTTGAGAAAGGGTGAAGTGCAAATTTCATCTGTTATAGTTTCTTGCTGGTAGCCATCTTAGAAGGTGTAGCAACAGTCAGTTTTCCTTCCTATTGTCTGTGACGTTATGATTCACCAAATGAAAATTTCCGTAAATCATGATTGGCAGGTTGATCACAGTCACTGACCTGCATACACTCTACTTTCACCTATACAACAAATGTTAAGGTCATACAAAATGTTTAGCATAACATTTCCCCTTGGGATTTGGGTTCTGACACTTTTTTCTGGTAAATTCTAATGACTTGCTGTAGATGCATAAATTGAATTATGAGGCTACCATTTAATAGTAAAAAATGCATGCTTTAAATAAATATACAACTTAAAATAATCCAAGAATCACGTGTGAGGTGTACAAGCCATTCACATAGGATCTGTAGGACTATGAGGCACCCAGTGCCAACATGTGAGATGACATGCTAATGCATTTATATTTAATATAACACATTTCCTACCTCTGTCTTCCAGTGACTGCCAAAGAAATGATCCACTGTGGTCCACTCTAAATCTTGGATCAGCCATTGATCTTGACAGCATGTTGAATATCAGTAAGGTTGGTACCTTTCATTCTTTTTTTCTGTTTTACAAGTCAGAATATACAAAGTGTTTGTATTATCTAACCAGGTTAGAATCCTTGCACATTTACAGGGGTATCCTGAGCTAAGTGACTGTACAGAACTGCACTAATGCAAATTAGATTATCAGTAATTGTCTATGTGAGACAGCAATGTCAGAAGGAATAGCTGACATCTAAATAAAGCAACTTATGATATAAAAACTACAGTAAACAAAATGCACAATTCTAACTATGCAGACTTTGCTGCTAATGTTTACTACTTGAGTCTGACTCTTCATAACATTAAAGACTGTAACACACCATGCCTGCCAGCAACTGCTTCTTTATGTTCTTTCAAATTCATACTCATTACTTCAGTAATACTGTCCATCTAGCTTAGCCTCTGCTGCCCCCCCCCCCTTCTTTTTTGCCTTTGATCTTTCCCAACATCAGTGTCTTCTCTAGTTAATTCTATCTTCCAGGAATGCTCATGGTACTGACTGCTGAGTTGTAGTCCCTCCCCCTCCAGCCCATTGAAAACAAAAAAGAAATGGCATTAAAAATTCAGAAATATGACTATCTGAAACATGTTTCTAGCCTCTCCAGAGCTATTTTGCCCTGCATCAAAGTACAAGCATCAGACAAATGATCCTAAGCTGCTTGTCAAAAATCATCACTTTTGTGAGAAAAACTTGCAGTTTGGTGCTGATTTTGATTCTAGGCTTCCTAATATGAGTCAAAACTCATCAAAGCTGTATTGATGAATTTAATACAGTCTTTTTTTTCTCCCTCTTTTTTTAAAAAATGCCTTAGATCTTGTGAAAGGGCTATGCCCCCATTTCATCCAAAGTATATATACACTACAGGTTGCAAAGATGAGGGAAAAAGAGAAAATAACTATGATAAACTCATTGATATTTACTTTAAGTTTTGCCACAGTGAATCATTAGGTTTCCATTTACCTGGGTTCATGTTCCTGTGATTTCAATCCACAGTTCAAGTACCATTCCATTTTTACCATTTTTAATTCACCATTCTTGGTCTTTTTTTTTATTCCCATCCTTCCTGTTTTGCTATTCTTACTGTTCTGCTACTGTATTTTTAACGTTGTTGGCAGTTGCTGTTATTGTGATTCAGTTTTTACTTATTGTTTTGAGATATTTACTTAACATGGAAAGTAAGGCTTTTAAAAAATATAAATGCTGTTATAAAATTTCACCTCAAGATAAACATTGTGTTTGTTGCTGAAGTGCAGAACATTTTTCTGATGCTTGTGATATTTGCACAACCTTAAGTCCAACTACTGTTAGAGGTATCTGCAGTTGTTTAGAATGGAATAAGGCTCTCCATCTGCTCCTGATGGAGCTTTGACATTAAGCACTGCTTTAAGTTTTTCTGTGTTGATTTCAAGGGCTTAGCCCCTTGCTGATTGGGATGATTCTTCCAAATACAAGGACAAGGGCAAAAAGAAGAACCATAATACTAACAAGGTTAAGGAATACTGTCCAGATCTTAAACCTGAAAAAAAAAAAAAAAAAAAAATAGAAAGACGGAAAAAGTGACCTCTACCCATTCACCTGCTGGTGTGTATAAATTACTAAATTACTCATTAAGGTACTGGCTATAAAGTCTTTTGTAAAGCTGGCTAGAACTAAGAGCATGATTCTTTGTCTGTTGATGAGGTGCACAAAATTTTGAGATCAAAGCCATCAACACCAAGGTGTTTTAAGTGCCACTTTGTAACAGCACCTGAGACTGATTCTGGAATGTTGATGGAGAACATTTTGAAGGGACAGCTAGGGATGTGTCTTACCTCTTCCCTGTATGGTAGCAGCATAGATGGAAGCACACCTTCTTTATAACCATTTTAGCAAAATCCTCCTTTTTTATACTGGTTCCCATATCAGTGGAAGTCTGTAGGAGGCCAAAGTCAAACCACATGACACTGATATATATTTTTTTCTAGGTGTTGTTTTGCCCTCTGCCTAATCACCATCAATGCTCCTCAATCAAACTTGAGCCCATTCATTGCCATTCATTCCAATGTGGTAGTTTTCCCCAACAAAGAAGTGAGAGCAATCTGGAGTGGCCATCATCCAGGCAAACATGTTAGTTGCCAGAGTCATGCTCAACTGAGGACTATCCAGACTACATTAGCTGCACTTCTACAACATGGTATCTGGACTAGTAGACCAAAGAACCTACAAAGGCTGGAACCTCATGTCAGTGGGGGACGGGGACTACTGCTGCCCCAGTCATTCATATCCTGCCACAATCACTGCAGCCACAACTTCTACCAACCTAATTCCAGAGTTCTACTCCCAAGGCCTTCCCAGCCTGGAATGACTAGGGTATTTCTAATTAATCCCTAACCCCACTCCTTACATAGTGATGAAAGCACCCTGGGATACCCAGTTATCAACCCCAAATATACAAGGCCATCTCCTCAATTTATAACTAACATGTAATCCTCCACTCATGGCAGGCCCTACCCCCAAAAAAGATAGTCAGTTGTATACACATCTGATGTTTAATTATAAGGAAAGTAACTGAAGTAATTATCACAACAATATGGCCCAGCATGTTACTTCTAGATAGTACCCCCCCCCCAATAAGAAGTTATAGTGACTTTCTGTGCACAGCAGAGGAGGAAGGCTGTGAATCTGAGTGGTCAGATTTACAGTACTATGCTTGGGGGAATGTATGCAGCTCTAAGCAGGGGTGCCACAGCAGTGGCAGCTTTAACATGCAGCTTTCTTTACTTAAAATAAATAAAATACAGAAAGGTGTCTTTAACTGAATGGCATCCTAGGCATCTACCAAGTGCACTTATGCATAGGGCCAAATCTGCCCCCGCTTGTGTGGAAGCAGCAACAACCAGGGCCCACCTCTCTATCCCTCCTGGGTGGACAGTTTGGCAAATGCCACTTATTCTCATCCTCTCCTATCTGGCTCTTCCAGCTTCTGATCCATTATTCAGACTTGGACCATCTGGATCATAGGGCTTTATCTTCTATGCCACTGAGCCAGGGCTCTACCTGGCATTGATGTTGCTGACAGATCTGTTGATGCCAGCAATGGTTTCAGTGTCAAAAACACAGCTGTCAAGGTTGTTGCCTTTGATGTCATTTTGCTATCAGAATACAAGGACTTAATGGGGATGCTGTCAACATTATGGGGTCCTTTGTTGGGATTCAGAATTAAGCTAAACACAGATTCTGCTGCTGATGCTGATGATGACAGTATTTCTGGGTCTAATGTTCTGACCTTTGAGGCCTGGATGTTGATGTTAGTCCCAGGGTGTGTAAGTTCTACTGTCAGAGGGCAGCTGGTCAAGACTGAACAGACACCAGAGTAGATGCCAGCTTACCTAAAGACTTTGCTGGCCTTGGCTAGCTTCAGTCTGTGGTAGTAGGCATGGATGTCCTCAGTGTAGAGTGCTGTGCAAATGTTCTCCTGTGTATGCTGCCCTGTGTGCCAGTACCCTCCATGTCATTCACTTCAGCAGCTTGTATTTCTTTGCCTGGATCTTCAGAAATTCATTTTTTCTGTTAATAAGACAGAGGAGATGGTAAGCTTTTACTGGACCGTATCCAATATCTAAGACAACTTCTAGCTTCTTCATCATCATCTAACTCATCATCTCTAAGGATGTATAAAAAAACATGTGTGCAAGATGAAGTATGTGGACTCTCCTCCTGATCTCGCAACAAAGATGTTGAGGATGAAGAATCCATTGATTCCTCCCATTTCCCCAAATGCTCCCAAATTTCAGGCGGTACTGGAAATAATGAGACAGAGAAGAAAATGGCCCAGAAACTCAATATCTTTCCAAAAAGGATCCTGCAGTAGGCTTTATGGACAGACCAACCCACTTTCTGGGTGGTCTGTCCCATAGACAAAAATCATTCTTCTGAAAAATCTGCATGAGAAAATCCTAATGTTATGACACTTGTCTTAAAGAGGACCAAACACAGTCCTTCAGCCACAAAAAAAAAACATGGATCTGCAGAACTGAGTCTCACAAACATGATTCTGTCATGGCTGCAGCTGTCCCTCAAAAGGATCTGAGCTTGACTCCATGGTTTAGCTGAATGGTGGTATGACTGCAACCTAGATGCCCTGATATTGATTACCTGCTGAGGTGCTGGAGAAGCCAGGTGGAGAGGGTGGAATTTAGTGGCTTTCACCCATTCTCCTGTTGTGGGGGGATGGATGAGGTGTTCTGTTTCAAGTTGGGTGCTCCCTATTGGAGACTGGAGAGTACTTTCTATTTTGGAAGCAGTAGATTTGCTGCAGTGATGAATATGACCGCTCTCTCTCTGCCATACATGTAAACACACACACACACACACACACACACACACACACACACACACACACACACACTGAGCTTTCCTTGGTGGGAGAGGGCCACCTTTCACAATGCTCACATTAAGATTTCACTGCTTCTCCAGGAAAGGAACACATGGATCTGTAGAGATAAGGGTGGATATCAACAGTAGAGGGATGTAGGAACTGAAAAATGGCTCTGACACAGCAGACTCCTGCTGTCCTTCCCCTGACTAAGGAACTAGGGGACATGGACAGATTTGGAAAATGTGTTTATGCATCTTTATTTTGCATGCGAGGGGTAAACTGCTTTTCTCATATATTAAGATTGCAGTGACATCTGGCAGATTAAGTGAGCCAGTCATTGGATGAACTGCTGCATGAACAGCTGAAACTAATATTGCAACCACAGATGGAAAATGTATCATCAGCTACCATCCTCACAATGAGACTTGTACACTCTTCAGCTGATAGTGTGGCTCAGGCAGGAATCAAAGGCATTGCAGTTCACTGTGAGGAGATGGTTGCTAATAAAGAAGTCTTTCCAGGAGAGGTGGGTTGAAGTCCATAATTAAACACTTACTTTTGGGTGGCCTGCTGTAAGGTAGTCCATGCAGAGACACTCTGAGTCAGTTTTAGGGAGGCATATTCACTAGTTCAACCTTAGAGTCTGCTATCATAGTCCTGCTGTTTTATGTGGTCTGTACAGCATATCTATCCATCAAACATTTGCTGTCTTTCCTGGCAGTTTCAGGGCCAAAATGTTGATCTTTCATTCCTTGACTTCATCCTTATTCACTTAACAGTGCCTATTTACCATCCTGAAAATAACAGCACACTACAACTTACCCCACACCCGGACCCCAAGTAGAAAATGGCATTAAAGGGGTTGATGATGACAATATCATCATCTTTGTACTTTCACTTCTTTTTATAAATCCTAGATCCAAGTATCAACACATGCTACACTGCTGTCAGCATTACTGTTTCACTTAAAAGTGCAACCTATATCTCCATGCACATGCGCACCACGTAAGTTACTCTGTTTTGACTAGGTTTATACTACTCAAATTCATCAGCAGCCACCTACCACTTCATGTATTGCAATCACTACCTCCTAATTTGTCTTCATCCCCTTCATGCCACATCACAACTGTTTAATCATAGCAGTATCTTTATGAATCCAATCTCACTAGTTGCTATTGCCACTGCCTCCTCAGAGGAAGACATGTCCATTGTATTCAGGAGGTCCTCAACGTGTTTCTTTCACCTTCCAAAAATGTTCTCATCTGAAGTCATTGTTTCTCCAATGGTGTAATAACTGCATTAAGTAATAGCAATAATAACTTCTGAGTCCATGGGGTACAGAGATTTACTTGTTCCCAGTGATTTTTCCAATATACATTACTAGACTGAGACCACATGAAGCAGGCAGGGATATGGTCACTGTGTCCCGGATGTACCTTCACCAACATTCTGCTACTGTCCAAACTTCTCTATTTCTATATACCAAACACCTTCCTCAGCTTTCTTCATAACCCTGATTTGATCCCTGAAAATAGGCTTCTGTTCCCCATAATTCTCTGCAAGATATGGCACACTCAGACCTGAAACAGCTCGCCAACCTTTCCCTTCCCCTTCCTTGTATGCCTCACCTTCCAATCCCCTTCAATCTTTGATGCTTTTACCTGTTGGTTTTACTATAAGCTTTGAGTCCCTCACTGTTTGGAGACTCCATGAGGGGACACATGCACACAAGACATTTCAGACAGACTTTATATAAGTATGTATTAGCACTGTAATCGGCAAGTTTAAGTATTTTTCTCAGTGCTGGGGCTGTCTGTGCATATACACTACTTCAGCTGACATTCCTGAGGTAGGAGTGTTCATAGTTCTCAGCTTTCCGTATACAAAATGAGGAACTCTACCTCTCATAATGGGGGGGGGGGATTAATAAATCGTGGGACCCAAACAACTTCAGCTAAGAAGCTCACAGGGTTTTTAACCATTTCTATATAATTACAAAATGTTTTGATAAGTTTATATGATTCAGTATTATTCTGCATGGATATTTATTAAAAAAAAGTTTTAACAATGAAGATGTGACAGACTCTTTCAACATGGAAGAGCATATAACACGGAATTTGTAAGATTCATGATGAGGAATGCTCCATGGTGTTTAGCTGACAGATGTGCCAGTGCTTGGTATAAACATAGTAGAGTGTTCATTTATTCTAAGAATCTGGAAGGAGGAGATAGCAGTCAGGCACTGCAGTGATGAAACACATTTATAAAACTGCAACTCAAGGCTAACAAGATTATGAGTATCTGACCTCTAGGGCTACAAAATGTACTTCTTGTTTCCTTGCTGCGATTATCAGAATAAGTTATCAATACTTACTTAAAAAAAAACTTTGAAACTTTATTTTAGTTTGTCTAAGTGTAACAAATACCAAACAGCCACAGCAAGCAAAACCAGCACAAATATTTTTTAACTACAGGAAGAACGTACACAGGAGAAGGCTCTCTAGTATATGTCACTGCTACTGAAGTTGGGAAAGACAGTTGACCTGCTGGAAGTTCAGGAATTAATTTCAAACAGCGGAAGCAATAGAGGAGAACCATTGCAGAAATTAAAAATTATAAAACATTTCTCTTTTTGAAAAAAAAAAAGAAAAAATGTGATATGTTGCACACTGCATGCCCCCACTGATCCAAGTATGGAAAAAGCTAAAGGTCAAATGGTATGTGTGCACTGTCTGTGCTGCAGTGAGAATGACGGTGCAGGCAACAGGTCAGCTAGATTACTAATAGTGGTAGTTTATGGGAGATGGAAATACAGAAGAATGAATACCTTCTTTTCTTTTAAGCTAATTTAGTATACTGATGCATAGTCATGGAGCTTAGCAACCATGATTGTACATCACACAATGACTTTCCTCAAAAAACCTTTGATAACATTGTTTGAATGACGAGGCTGGCAGTACTTACAGGGCCTCCTCAGCAAGTACCTATTCCTAGGTAATTCCCCAGGGAGTTTTGCCTTAGGTCCAACTGTAATTATGCTCACGGCTTGCAATGATAGTGGTTTAACTGCTGTGTAGTCTTAATATGAAAAATTCAGCAAGATAATTTTTATTTTGTTTATTTATTTAGATAAAATGAATGAATAAATATGATACCTTGTATTGTTATGTTGTATCAATATCATATATGCAAAATGGGAGAGCATCATTTCTATCTACTTATATATTGAAAATATGGTCACCAAATGAATTGAATGAAAAAAAAAGATAGTGGCATACCTCCTTCCCATTAAAAGAGTTCTGAGACATAAGTCAGCACAGAACTCGTAGAGAACATTACCATTCACTAACGTTTCTATGAATGCATCAAATTGTTTTGTTTTTTTTTCCATTGGCATAAAGAATACATTTTCCTTGCCACAATTTATTAAGCACTTCTATATTGCAAATGTACATGTATGAGGGTGTGTGTCATCTGTAGTATTTCATGGTGACATTGCAAATAAATACATAAAATAAAAATAATTGTCCAAAATAAGGTAAAGTGTTTCACAGTTACCCCCGTATAGTTTCTCATTCATTTCCTTTATCCGAAAATATAAAACAATGAACAATTTAAACTTTATTTTAATACTATTTTCCATATGTACAACATGAAACAACTAAAAAAAAACATTACATGCAAAACATAGACTGGTAAATACAATGACATAATGAGTGATGAAAGGTAAACAGTGTGGATAACCTTTGAGGTAGCCATTTGAAATGTCAGATGCCGAGAGTGAATGGCCCAAAGATCCGACTTACATATACTATGTCCAAGAGGCCATTTCTCTGAATATTCCCTTTTCTCTGAGTTATGGTAATCTCTGTGTTGGTATATGTAAGTTTGGGGGGGGCTCTTAACCTCCACAGAACAGTGATTCTGGAGCCAGGCTTCTCAAACAGAAGTTAGGTCCCTGTCCTAGTCTGCATTTGACATTTAGGGCAGTCTCCAGGTAACTGTGGGGTTACTCACAATCCTCTGCTTGTATGTCTTATAGTTGGAGTTTCTGCAAGTAAATGAGCGGATTACCTCAGTGTGACTGACTATGAACTGTAGAAATGAAAACCCTCTATAGCTTATGTATGTTCACCTAACAGCTCTTTGGAGTATTAGGTCTTAATAAAGTCCATGGTTACAAGACTTGATAGTACCACATAATGATGTTGGGACTAAGAGACTTCAGTGCACACATGGCAAATGGTGGTTAATACCTTAAAGTGCATGATTGGGATGAATGGTCTACTTGACCTGAACCCAAGTGGTGAATGATATTCTTCTCTGCTAGTCATGGATTGCCCACAACAAGCACCATGTTCAAATAGAAGGCTTCTTATAGAGGTACTTGGTATCAGAGCACCTTGGGGGAAGATGTGCCATTAAAACCTAAGGTTGTATGTTTTTGTCAACCAGATGAAACGAGGCTTTGAGTGTCAGCTGGTCACCCCTTGGTGATGACTTTGAGTCACATGACTAGGGTAACAAAGTGAACAGACCCAAGAAACCCAGGTATATAGTGAAGGTGTGAACACCTAGCCGATGCTTTTGTGTGAGATGAGTTCAGGTCCCACTTTCAGGAAAGCTTCTCAAATATAGCTAGTGAGGTTACAAATGAAGAGTCTGAATGAATCCTGTTCAAGCCCTCAGTAGCCAAGCAAACAGCAGGAAGCTGTGGCCAAAAAGG
This sequence comes from Protopterus annectens, assembly GCF_019279795.1. Lineage (NCBI taxonomy): Eukaryota > Metazoa > Chordata > Ceratodontiformes > Protopteridae > Protopterus > Protopterus annectens. Next base: position 510,069,168 of record NC_056748.1, read on the forward strand.
AGTCATTATTTGTTATGCTGGCAACGCTTTAACATGCTGGTGATCTTCAGCAGTGAGGACAGCCTTAACATTAAAAAAGGAGGTTTTCCATACAATGCTAGTGGGAGGGTATCTGGATATATGCTAGAGGTACTGACATTCCAGAAAGACAACAGCTGAGGTAGTTGTTAAAGTAAAGGTATAAGAAAAGTGTAGTGATGTCATGTAGAGTCAATTGTAGAATGCATTAAGTATGTTCTGACAAATCTTACAGTGACTCATTGAGGGGCATTGTTCAGGCTTTTCTCAGCAAGGGTGGAGTCCATGGAGAAATGTTTACTTCAGATGGGGACATTTTTTGGGAGGTGAAATAAACACTTAGAACACCTCCTGAATCCAGTGGATATGCCATCCTCAGAGAAGGCAATGGCAAAATCAACTGGTGGGTCTGGAAATATTTTTGTTGATGCGGATATTGTACTGTAGAATTAGTTCTGATGTGTAAGGCTGTTGGAGTTGATGAGAGCTGTTCAGAAATGTTGGAAGTGCAGGATTTTGTTATGTCATTGTGGTTAACACACATTTTGAAGATTTTGTGGAAGGTGGGTACAATATCTCTAGACTGGAAAATTAGGATCATAGTCCTCATTTAAGAAAAAAGTGTGGCAGAAAGGTATGATCCTAGATCAGTGTTCAGCAAACTGTTAAATTGCAAGCAATGTGTGTGTGTGTGTATGTGTGTGTGTGTGTATGTGTGTGTGTGTATACCTGACAGTGTATATCCGTTACACCCATCAACTGAAAGATCTCATACTCTCATATCTATTTCAGTACTCTCTGTTTTATAATGTTACAGGAAGTTGTATTCCAATAAATAGTATGGGTTGGAGGTTAGCATAATGGTTAAGATATTTACCTTGCATACACCAATTGCAGGGTCTGATTTTCACATTGGGTAATTGATTAGGCTTAAAATTGCCCATAAGGGCAATTAGTCTAGTACTCATCTATGACCCTATGAGCCACCTTGGGTCTCTACTCTTAAAAGAAGAAATTGGCCTAGTGGGTCTAGCCCAGTCAATAAAGTGCAAATAAGTAAGTAGATACCATGTAAAAGTAGTAGTAAATGTCTGTTGCCTTACACATTTGTAGAGTTACTGTGTTAGTATAGTAATGAGGAATGCTCTTGACAAGTAACTCTTCAGTATTCTGGCTAACCTTCTCGTTATTGTTTATTGTATAGTACATGTCTGACATCACATCGCAGTTTGACAATGCCAATATCAACATTTCAAACATCGTACTGCTGAAAGATGATGGCAAGAAAATTCTGTCCGACTTTGTGAATTCGGGAATTGACCGACTCAATCTGACCACTCTTTCACAACAGGTGACCCCTTTTTGTTATGCCATGTCCTTTGCTAAGGCAGATGTTAGATTGCTCAAATGTCATTTATGTTTCAATCTATAGTACTCTCAATGTTTCAGTTGTTTTGCTCTGTATAAAAATAAACAGTACCAGAACTAAGACATATATCTAACCGGACAATTCATGCAACATTTGTAAATGTCAAAATAATACATCTTGATTTGTATTGGTCTGACAGAAGGGGTACATATATGTTTCCATGTGAGTGTGTAACTAATTAGAGCCTAGTTCACGTAACTTCCTTTATATTTACTCTCTCATTCTCCTTCAATTTCACATTAGTCTATATCCATGTGTAATTCCTCACTGGACTCCATCTTCACTGCATCTTCATTATTTACTATTCATCATTCTGCAGGCTTTGCATTTGGGAAACCTGACAGGTGTATGACTGCCAGTTTTGTGAATGCTGATAATGTGAATCAAAATTGGTGAAAAACACTTTTAGCAATCACTGACTTTCCGCTTATGCATACAGGAGTTGGTGATATGTATATCTATTTCTATCTGTATGTCTATCTTTAGCGATAGATATAAATATATAGCTATAAGTTGGGGTACAAGGGTCCAAATAACTGGTATGTTTATTACTGAAAGTGTTTTTCAGTGATTATGTTTACATTATTGGCATTCATAGAAAGTACTGATGATTATTCAACATAAATCCTTCAAGTATACCCCTCTTGGCTTACACTTTGACTGCCACTAGATCTGCATTCCCCACTGTTCTCAGTCCTGCTCACTATTCTGTATATCCCCTACAGTTGTACATATTGTAACTATAAGATTGATTGTGTGGAATCATGCTATGTATGGTCATTTAGCTGTACATGTGAAGTGTGCTGTTTAACTCATTGCTCCCGTCAACACATTCTCTTGTATGTATGCATCGACTATTATTGTTATATGAGTGGTTATAACCCCTGGCAGCTGAACCCAAAAATGGTCCACTTGGAGCAATGTTCTACTCTAATTAATAAATGTTTATTTTATACCTACACACACACACACACACACACACACACACACACATATATATATATATATATATATATATATATATTTGTTGATTATATAGGCCCACTGGATATACACTTCCTTTTCAGGGACAACACAGAAGTAATGTCTGGTTAAGTGAGAGCAAAAGTGTGTGTTTTCTAATTGGGGTGGGGGTTAAATAACTGATTATACCTAGTGTTAATAAGACTATACATACACCATTTATAATTATTCCTCCTGCACCCCTCCTTTGTAAGCATACCCTATTACAGGCATTATGTAGCTTTTCCATTACACACTGTAAGTTTCAGCTGTTCCCATCTACTTGAGCTTCTACCAGCATCTCCATTTGTGGCAACTTTCCTCTTTTAATTAGCCCTCTGATTGTTTCACTTCTCATGTTTCCTAGAGTTCTCGTATTCCAAACCTTTTAATTGTTAGTGCACAATTTAAGCGTTGCTAGTTTTGTGCTTTTTCTGAATGATCATCTCAATGATTATGCCTATATTTTCTTACTCTGTTTTTAGATGCAAAGACGCATCAGTTCCTCCTTAGGTTCTATCCCAGGTAAATGCAAGCACACACCAGCAGCTAGGATTTGACTCCATTGTAGACTCTTTATTATTACCCACTTCTTTGTTTTCAAGTTTTATTTATTTTTATATTTTTTATTTTGTTATTAAATATTTGCTCCTCTTGGCCATCAGTTAATGTTCGATGTCTCTCCTTACCCACCATTCCTTCTAGACTGACTAGAATGGGGATGAAAACCTGGAAACGCAATTGGTAGAGCAAATTATCTACCCTTCTAGAGGACTGAGAGAAAATCAAGACATTCTGACCCAGTGACATCCACACCTAACCTCAGAGATTTATGGCCTGTAATTCCCCTGAAGGAAGGGAATGCAGTGATGTAAGCATAAGTACCTGGGCATTTCCGCTCATCATGCACTGTCTTCTTTCCTTTCAGTGCACGTATGCACTTGTGAGACACTGAAACTTGTCTCCTGCTTCCTCTAAAGAACAGCACAGTGCCAGACAAAATCCCTCCCTAACATAGGTCAGCTGCCATCAGCTGCTCAAATCTAACCCAATCCCAGCCAGCCCTCCAGCTTCCTGGAACACTAGTCAGTCTTGGATCAACAGCATCATAGGCAGACTTGGTTGGCTATTTTCAGGTTTTTATGTTAATCCCTTTTTGCATCATAGCAGCTTCTTTTCCCTTTCAGATTTGGGAATATCAACCACTTTTTGCAGTATGGCGTGCTTGCTTGCTTTTTCTTCTGATGTTGCATAACCTCATACAGTCTAGATGACTCATCCATTCATATCACTAATTATTTCCATCCAGATGCCACAGCTCTCTAATACAAAGCAGAGATAGGTTTAAGAAGGGTGTTTATATGCACTCATTACTAGCTTACTTACTTAATGGCAACCTTTTGATGAGCCCACTCCATGATAGGCATTCTCCTCGAATCTATGTATGGTGGAAAGCTGGCAAAGTGATTGGCATTCCACAATATTGCTGGTTGTTGATAGACATCCCATTAGCTAGGTACAGTCAGTACTGCATCTCTGTTGGCTGGTCAGCCACTGGTACCTGATCAGTGAATTTGAATCTGGTATGCTAGAGTTGGACTGGAGAGGCAGTTTACTAAAAAAAATATTAGAAAATATGGAGAGAAGCATACATTCTTTCAGGAACATTCCAGTGGATCAACAACAGTTTGAGTGAGTGCCAGTTGATCAAAAAAAGTCCAGAACAACTTTTGCTGACAGTGGATTTTTCTTTTTTTTTTCCACTGTTGTGTGACCTCATAGTAGATGTATGAGGGGTTCAGGAGGGTTTGCTCCCTGGAAAAATACCTTACCTCCAGACTTTGCTGAAAGTTGTTTCAAACATGTTTTTTCAGTCAGTTGGTACTGAATCAAGTAGTTGTTGGTCTATTGACATGAATCCATTCTTTCCTAGTAGAACACTATAATCTTTTTCAAGGCTTGTTTATATATATATATATATATATATATATATATATATATATATATATATATATATATATATATACACACACACACACACACACACACACACACACACACACACACACACACACACACACACATATATATATAGTTTCACTTCATAATCTTGAAATGCTGAAATCTCGAATTTCAGCATTTTGAAACTATGAAGCCGAACCATTCACAATCCCAAAACCCACAATCACGAACATACATACACCATACACCACATAATACACACACCATTCTACCCACAGCACACAAGCCACACAACCCTACACTACACATAAGCAGGGGGGGGGGCAAGCCCCCATGCACCCCCCACACACCCTCTACTTATATATACCAACTCCAAGATCGCACATAATGAAAAAAAAATCATACCACGGCATTCTACACTCGCTCACACACAAATACACAAACACCAACAAATCCATCACTCACACTCATACTTACACCTCCTTACCCTTACCCACACATACAATGTACAAAAACACACACACACACATACACTCACTCACCTTCAATTCCAAACACCATACCAGCCAAACACTTCACATAACTTACCGGCAATGCATACGCGTGGATTTGAGATATTCAAATTCGCTCTTATGCACTTTCGGCATTCTGAATTTTCAGCTTCATGGTCTCGGAATGCTGAAATTTGAGATTTCAACAATTCGAGATTATGAAGTGAAACTATATATATATATATATATATATATATATATATATATATATATATATATATATATATATATATATATCTATATCTATATATATATATATATATATATATATATATATATATATATATATATATATATATAGCCTTGGTCAACACCTAGAGGTGCAGAATTGTTTGTTTGAATGTCTGGTTTACCAAAGAGATGTTACATTGTGGAATGTATATTAGGTGTGTGTGTTAGGGTTAGATAAGGGGTTCAATTAAGTGTGCGTGCACGTGTGGGTGTGGGTGTGGGTGTGTGTGTGTGGGTGTTCACGCACAGTTGTGAGTGTTTAGAGTTAGGGTCATAGTTAGGTTAGGGGACATATTCACTGTATGTGTATGTGTATGTGTGTGTGGTGAGTGTCCAAGTTGTCTTGTTCAGTGGAAGTGTTATGGAAAGAGCTTTTTTAAAGTTAAGACACATGTTAGGGTTAGGGTTAGGGACAGGGGCAGGGTTAATGTTAGGGTTTGCACATATAACTAAGGTGAAATGGGGGGGGGAGCCATTCCAGTCATCTTCTTCAAGCTTAATGTTGCCAGAATTAGACAAAACTTATTAGCTAAAAAGTTTTTTTCCAGATTTAACAAAATTGTAATTTGACATTCTTAAACTAAAGTAAATTTTAAACACTGTGTTCCCTATACATCAACACAGACTAACATTCACTTATATTTATGCTTTGCAGACCATGAAAAACTTCACCAAAACTGATCTACTGTTACTAGCTGATAAACTACAAAGCCTGTCAATCAATCAGGTAAGTGTGGTGTGCTGTAACCCACATCTGAGATGAAATACAGGTACCTGGGCTACATACAGCAGACACTGGAGAAATCTGTAGGCATGAAAGGTTAGCATCTGTAAACCATGCATATACTACCAATTTAATGATGGTGGGTAGCACATTATACAATGACTGGCCAGTAATATTCAAAAAGGAGCACACTGATTGGTCAGCCCAACCAGTGTGCCCGTTGTAAATCTGAGAATATACCAATGGAAAAAGGTCCTGCCACTCAGACTTTTCCATAAGTATATCCCATAAAAATGTTGCTTTTCTTTCTTTTTTTAAATAAATTTACAAAACTGAAGACCTCAAATGAATGAGGGAGATGGCACAGACAAAAATAAACGGATAATCAGGTACGTTCTGCAAAACTAAAAAAATGTATCATTATCCTTTTATTTTTGTCTCTCCCAAACATTAAAAGTCTCCCAGTTTCTTTTCTCTTAATAAATAAATAAAATAAAAAAGCAATGGAGATCTTAATTTCTCCATTGCTTCCTTTACACAGCACTGATGTACTGCATAAGTGTGGGATTGTAAGTCCCATACGCATGCGTACATCAGGAAAGCCCCAGGATACTGGAGAAAACATGGAGCCATTATAGAAAGACATTATTTTAGAAAAGTAAGAATTTTTTTTTGTAAAATAATGTCATTGTGTAATAGCAATAACTGACTCCGTGGTGTGGTGTATTGAAGATTTGCCCACGGTTGGCTTTATTTAATCACTCAGGCTTCACCTTCATGATTAAACCACACCAGCCATGGGATAAATCTTCAATATACAAAGAATGAATAAAACCAATGGAATCCAAAGTATGAATAAAGTCAGTGGAATCCAAAAAATGCATAAAACCAATGGAATCCAAAGAATGAATAAAACCAATGGAATCCGAAGAATTAATAAAACCAATGGAATGGAAAGAATGTATAAAACCAATGGAATCTTCAATATACCATACTGACATCATCAGTTATTTCTATATGAGAATCTATAGCTTCAGTATAGTAAAGACTCAGGGTGAGTCTAGGTATAGCAGTGCTCATATTCACTGGTATATGGGCAAATTACAGACTACTTTGACACTGAAACTTTTAGGTAACTTACACTTTAACAAAGCTGTCCATGCCGTGCACAGTACAAATATCTGCCAATATTGAAAGAACAGATTTTCTTACCGTGGTTCCATCTCTGCCTCCTCCATGGCATTACCCTATTTAATATGTGGAGACACCCTCTTTAAAAAGAGAATCAGGTGAGCTCCAAAACTACTTATTTAAGTTCTGTGCAACAGGTGAGCATAATAAAAGAAATATTCAAATGCACTTGTCTATTCATTTCAATAATTTATCTAATTGACTTTAGGGTCTTTAAACTTCAGCCAACTTACATATATTTGCAAATGATTAAGTATCCCCACCTCCATAGCCAGATAGTCTGCCCAAGCCACACAGATGTTTTATAAATCACAGTATATGCTGACTCTCCCAATATGACTTTTGTTTCATGTCCGTACTGTATTTAGTTCTTTTGGTTTAGAGGGACAAATCCATGTGTTTGACCCAAGCAGCTTGAGTTTGATTAAAGGCTTGCACACCTACTTGAACTGGAATGGATGGTAGAGAAATGAGGTGGCACTGCTTGACCATCACTTTTCCAGGAGGCATTGTGGTATACTGAGTCAGAGCTACTTCACAAGACCCATTGATTCAGCATGTATGTGAGCAAAGTAAGAGACATCACCACTTAGGTGGGGGACATTTCTGTTACAGTACCATTATACTACCTGTGAGTAATATAGCCTATCATGTCAGCAAGAGGCAGATCTTAACAAGAAAAATGCACCATATGCCACATTATGGCTTCTGCTTATCCTGCCCATTTCCTTTCAGATGTGTGGTGGAAAAAATAACAGGGAATCTACTGATAGAGAGGTGTAGGACTCTTACAGAAGGAAGCTCCCTATCCAGTCAAAACATGGAAATTTCAAGAACAACAGTACTGATTTGCCCATAGTTATGAGTGGAGCAAAAATGTATTGTTAACACAGATGATTATGAGTGGGTCTCTGATCATAACCGGCTTATTATGTGTTCAAGACAAGGATGCCAATATATTCACCTTGAAAGTAAAGTTGGAGAGGTAGATCTTGGTATCCATGTCGATAATACATAATAAAGGGTTATGACTGGAGACCAGATCATAAGTCTTTACAATGTATGGAGCTTTATATGCTTCACGTACTACTAGTTAAAAAAAATTGCTAAGGGTTTTGCCTGCTTTCAAAGCTGTAAAGCACTTCCAAAGACAGTGTAATAGATTCTGTTATATTAGAAAAACTCAAGGGCACATTACCAACACAGACAGCAGGCAGAAACAAATCTGTTATATCTATTGTATAAGACCTGGTCTCAAGTTTAACTGATTTGTCTTTTTCGAGATATTGCAATGTAATCATTGCACTCACTCCATGCTCTACAAATCTGTTGTGTATGATATGGAATAGCCACACCAGTCCAAGCATTACGTAGTTTATCTGACATCAAAGCACCAGTATTTAAAAATCAGTAATAGTCAATAATCTACATCTTTGCAGAGTGCAACCTATTAACATTGTCAACGTTACAGTGATCATTGATGTATATCTAGAAAGTAATATGGGTGTACATAGTATTTGGTAGGAAATGCAGTTGCTCTTCACTGTCTTTAACCTACATGAAGCTACATTCTTGGGAAAAGAACATTAACAAGTGCCTTCAAACTGCTTTTTTTCTTGTTTGTTTGCTACCCAAGTAAACTCTGGTCAGAAAATTTGCCTTTTTTCCAAGACATCCCATAGCAGGGTTCATCTTATGTGACTTCAGTCACACAGTATTTCTTGGGAGAGGTCACCCACCATAAAGAAGCCCCAGTCCTTTAAAGTGCTGAGCTGATCACTTACAATGTAATCAGTTTCTTTTCATTAATCTACACTGTTCATTAGACAACAAAACATCTTCTGAAGCACTTTGATGGATAGATATGCTTAGTCTGATGATCATCACTTCACTAAATGTGTAATGTTTGTGCACATATAAGTATAGTCTGAAAACAATGTATTCCAAAATTAAACATTTCCTACTTTCATAGCATCCATGTCTCTATATCATGCAAAGAAAAAATACCGTTATTATTACAAATCATCCATTGTATAACAACGATGAAGCACTCATGATTTGTACATTATTTTATAATATTATGACTCCTGGGAGGTTAAAACACTCAAGTTTCATGTTATGATTTGGCTTTAAACATTAATAATCTTACTTAAAATACAACCACAACCAAACGCTGAAAAAAAAGAAACATCTTGAACTTTTCTGCATTACTAATTCCCTTGCATCACTGTAAATGATGATTACTGTTTTCTAGCTTGTTATACCCCAAAATGGAGTTATAGGTCCTACCATGCTATATGATTGTCTTTTGCAGACAATGCCTCTGCCTCTATGATATCATTTTACAGGGACAGAGAAAGGTGTGTGATGATGTGATCATTTACCATGATCCTCTAACTTCATTGGCTTACACTGATAATAATGTCATTTCCTAATGTTTTGAATGTCAACATCAGTCTGCCTTTTTCACTTATTTTGATTCCTTTGATTTTTATTAATACCAATCTCTCACTAAGGAACAATTGAATGTTAGGCTTGCAAGAGCAGCTGACTTAGTTGCTTCAATTTAAGATATGTAGTTACAAATCACATTGTCTTGCTAATGTGCAAAACATTTGAAATCTGTGATTGATTATCAGGTTTTATTAAAGCCAATATGGCTTGTGTTGTTGATTGACCATACCTCTCAAATTCTTAGCCAAAGTATTGCTCTTATAAACTTAAAAAACGAGAGGCAGCAATATGGATAGTCTGTGAAATTCTGTACATTTCAGAGGTATGTATCTAACAGATTTATATTTATATTATATTATAGCTCAGAAGCTTAGCGTTTGTAAGCTTCTGAGTGGTGCCAAAGTCTGCTCTTCAATTTTTCCCTGAGATCTGCTAGTTCTCTCCTCTCTTGCACTTTTACTAGCTTATTAGTCTAGCAGTTTACCAGACTTCTTGTAGCAATTATTGTAACACATAAAAGTGCTACCTGCACTAAATGTTCTACAAGGAAACCGCTCCAGTACTTGTTATTAATGCCAACCCCTCCAGGCATGTCTAAAGGTCAGTTCCCTGTGCTTTCTCCTCTTAACCTGGTGAACCTGGGCATCCTGAGGCAATGAAGCAACTCCCTTATATACACTGACAACCATCTCCTCTTACCTCCAAACACCCAGACTTTTGAGAGATGCACTTGTATATCCAAATTGGAAGCCATGCACTCTCCAGCCAAGACTGGAGTAGCTGGTCAAGAGGAGAAGGTCAACACTTGCACTACACCACATGGAACATATAGCCCTCCAGAACACACACCAGCACTGCCTTCACATAAAAACACAAACCACACACCCACCTTTGCAGAGGCTCTCAATAAAAATCTACCCAACAGCAGAGACCTCCAAGGCATAAACGCACTCGACTACCACAACACAGCACTAACCACGAGACACAAAACTCTTCTAAACAGTGTGCCACTCAACCAAAGCCCCTAAGGCAAAACAGCATGCCCAACATACTAGTCACAGTTGTCTCGATAGTGAGGCACACTGATGTCCCACTCACTAGGTTGAATAAGGAGAAAGTAACAGTCAACTGCCTATCAGATGCCAGGATCCAACACATAACACATGCACTTAAGTCCCTCAACAATAGGTACAAATATGACTCTGTCATTGTACATGTGGGTGTGAATGACCTGAGATGTACCGCCCTGGACTACATGAAAAGAGACATGGAGAAGCTCTTGGATTATGTAGCCCAGGTGGGTATGACACTAATCCTGAGCAGCATCCTACTATCACCCAGAATGATACCACAATACAAGCAGAAAATGATTGATTTCAACAATTGGCTAAGTTTCTGTGTCATTCTAAGGGGATCCAGTATCTGTCTGCCTGGATTTACATGATTGACAGACCTCAATGCTTTGCCAGAGATGGCCTGCATCTGTCACTCCTGGGCTTCCAGATACTGGCCAAGGCTCTTGCGACCCCTATAGTGCCTTTTTTAGGTGGTGTTCCAAAGACCAAATTACCACCATAACCGCTACAAACAGATGCAATCTGAGGGTCATGCTGCTCAACGCTAGGAGTCTAAATCTCAGAATGCACTCACTCAAAGCACTCCTTAAAATGGAGGACATCGACATTTGTGCTGTAACAGAGACTTGGTTCAAGGCAGCAGAAAGCACCCCTGCACTACCAGGCTATAACTCATTCCACACCTTTCGGTCCCAGAACATGGACCGAAGCTCCAAAGGCAGTGGTGTTTCCATATTCATAAAGGATGCATACCCCTCCAGACTGGTAGCCCAACATAACACATCAGAGATACTTCAGGTGGAGCTAACATTGGGTAAGACAGCGATTCAAGTTGTAGCCTGCTATAGGTCCCCAACCATGTCCCAAGACTCACAACCCATGTTCCTAAGCACCCTGGAAAATATTAGGGTCCAACCTAGCACTCTCATACTGGGCGACTTCAACTACCCCTCCATTAACTGGGAAAGTTACTCCTGTACCAGTTCACTTGCCCAACGTTTCCTGGAATTCATTAATTCCAGTGCCCTGGACCAGCTCGTTCTTACCACCACTAGAGGTAGCAACATCCTTGACCTGGTCATTACTAACATGAGCGACCATTGCTCTACACCAATAGTCAACTCTTCCCTGGTTAGATCAAACCACAAACTAATCACCTTGGAATTCCACACCCTCCCAATCCCACCCCCCACAAAGTTTACCACCATGAAAAACTTCTCCAAAGCTAATCTTGAGCTCCTAAAAACAGAGGTGGCTAACTTCACAGCACCCATGCAAATGGAGAATAGTTGCATGACCGCTGAATCATGAACCTATGCACTATACAAATACATTCACAAATGCATGGATCTTGCCATACCCAGTAGAACCAAGACAGTCTCCTCCAAAAAAAGGAAGCCAATCTGATTGTCCCCTGCCATAAACAAGCTCTTCAACAGAAGGAGGAAACTGAAGCGGAATAAGGTGAAGTCCCACGACTGGAAAGACTCCCTTATCAGCCTCAACAAAAAGTTGAGATCCCTCATTAAATCCTCTAAAGCTAGTATGAAAGCAGAATTGCAGCATATAGTAAAGGCAACCAGAAGGCCTTCTATAGTTATGAAAAGAATCTCCACAGCAATGCCCAGATTTGCTCTGAGTTACTGCACAGTGCTACCTCCTATACCGAGCCAACATATATTGCCAATATACTGGCCAACAGATTCAGTGGCAACTTTACCCCTCTCCCCCCCTTAAAGGACCAATCACAATACCAGTAGATTGCCAGGCACCCAGTATTACTGCTGTTCAGGTTAACACAGCACTGTCCAAGGCCACAAATACAGCTTCTATGGGACCTGACAATATCACTGGCTGTGTTCTACATGAACTACAGAGTGAACTGGCACCTCACCTGTGTGCCCTGTTCAATCATGGCCTCACCTCAGACTTTGTCCCTACCAAATAGTGCACTGCTACAGTCATCCCTCTCCACAAAGGAGAAGTGACTACAGACCCTGAGCACTATCTCCCCATTAGCCTGACAAGTCTGATATGCAAAGCTATGGAATGCATCATCATGTACCTAATAAACAAGGATATAGGGAATCTCCAAACTCTGGATCCCACACAGTTTGATTTTGTGAAGGGTAGATCATGCTTGCTCAACCTGGTCGACTTCTTTGAGTCAGTCACCAGAACTGTGGATGAAGCAAAGTGGTTCATACAGCCTACCTTGATCTGGCCAAGGCCTTTGATATAATTCCTCACTCAGGAATCGTAGAAAAACTCACTAAGCTAGGCATGGCACCCCTATATCACTAGTTGAGTTGCAAACTGGCTCACAGACAGAACCCACAGTGAGAAAGTAGCTGACTCCAAGTCAGACTGCAGACCAGTCACAAGTGGAGTCACACAGGGTTCGGTCCAGAGTCCTCTCCTGTTTGGTATCTACTTCTCTGAAGTCCAGGCCAAAACAAAGCGACTCTGGCTGACAAAGTCCGCAGACAATTGCAAGTTGGGAGCTATTATTAACTCCCCAAGTGATGTTGACATCCTACAGAAAGGCCTCACTGAGACCAGTGACTTGTCAGAACCATGGCCTTAAGCTGAATACCAAAAAATGTGTTGTCATCCCCTTTGGGAAAAACCCAGTTCCCATGAATTACCACATTGATGGTAGTCCACTGAACACAGACAACGTTATAAGAGATCTGGGAGCACAGGTTGACAGCAACCTCTCTTTTAACCACCACATTGCCACTGTGGTCAGAAAGTCTTTCTACGTGGCACATCTCATTACTTAAGGTTTTGCATCCAGAAGAAAGAGGTCATTGTCTCCCTCTACTCTTCCCTCATTAGGCCAATCATCAAGTACTTCACTAGACACCTGCAACAACTGGAAAGGCTACAAAAGTACCTCAGAAAGAGGATCCTAGGCCTTAAACACTTGTCCTATATGGACAGACTCAAAAAATCCAGCTTTTCTCTGTCTGATATCGTCTATTAAGAGGCGATCTCTGCTTGACTTACAAAGCCTTGTCTGACCCAGCCATGTTAGAAATGTTACACCTAAAGAAATCCCAACTCCTCCACACCACATGCTCCAGAGACCTCATCACCACCAATAGAATATGCTGGATGGACAGGTTCATAACCCAGAGACTGCCCATGCTATAGAATAGACTTCCCATGCATGTCAAACAGAGCACCTCACTGGCCCTCTTCAAGAGAAATCTTGATGAGTGGATAGGAAACAGAAAATTCTCCCCGGGGATCACTCCAGTGGCTCTACTCAACAGAGGCACTGGCAACTCTAAGGTCGGATGGCATGATGCCAGGGTAATCCTATGAGTTAGGCTTGTAAAGGCTCCAGGGCCATTAACCTAGTACACACCGATGAACCTAGAATTAACATCTTAGCCCTGGGATTCAGTAAAGTTACCTCCAATGTGTTAAGTTATCAGAAGGTCCAGATAAACAAGACTCCCAAGTTCATTACTAAAGATTTTAATCCAACCATTCAAAGCAACAGCAGAACAGAAACATCAGTCCAACAGGAACAGGAACATCCAGTCTTATCACATTCACGAACTATATCTCCTGCCTTCTGCCTTCCTCTGTCTCCACCTAGTGGCACAAGAACAGAACACAACACAATGGTAAGCCCTCTTTACCTATGACAGTAATCATTTTGGATGCAGAGACAGGTCTGCCACAGTGTTTACCCTGAAGAAATGCAGCACCATGGTAGTCTGTCTATATGGCGTAGCACAAATGTAATAAAGCATTTTGGAGAAGAAGCATATGTGTTCTACCCCGGAAATGGCTGCAGTAAGTACTTTATGCAGCTGAATGATTCATACCACTGCTTAGCTGTGTAAATCCGTACACCAGCTGCATTAATTAACATAACCAAAAGCATGCAGGCTCTGTTTCAAAGAAAACAGTTCCTGAAGATTTCTCCCACTTTAAACTGTATTAATCACCTTTATTTCTTGTGTTTTCACAACAGTATGTGGTGAATATGTTGCCATGAATAATATATATATATATATATATATATATATATATATATATATATATATATATATACACATATATACACATAGATAGATAGATCGATAGATAGATATTGGAGCCTAACAATTCATCAACATGCGTAAACTTCAAAATGTAAATCATTGACCTAAAAAGTTTGAAACAAAAAAAACACTGATCCACGAAGATAAAAAAACCTAAACCAATGTCTTACCAGTGGACAAGACCCTCTACACCCCTATGTGGAGGGCTGCACCACCCATATCCCCTACTAATTATATATACCAACTCCTAGATCGCACTACAGTGGGGTAAGGGCAAATTCCCTAATTGCTACTGTATACCATTCTTAGTGTGAGAAAGCCAGTACTGTTCAACAAGCTGATTTCTAAAAGCTCTCTACTGGCTTTCCCACCCTTTGAAGAAAGACAGCTTTGACATAAAATAATGCACCCATCTCTCTCTGTGTGTATATATATATATATATATATATATATATATATATATATATATATATATATATATAAATCATGACAAAAAGGGAAACGGCCTGGAAATATTGGCATAAAAAATATAACTCAGAATGCCTTTCAGCAATTTGGACAACTTAGAAACCTTGCATAACTCATGTCAAGCAGTATAAGCAAAGGTTCCATGGCAGCCTACAAGTCAAATGTAAAAACAACCCAAAACTCTTTTGGTCATCACTAAATAAACTACTCCACCCTGTCAAGACCCCCTCTCCCTCTCCAAAACCAGACAATACAACAGACTCTATCCCCACACATTTTCATTCCTACTTCATATAATCAGTATTCTGCCTTTTAGACACTAATGTATCTATCCCCCTCTCTCTACCCCTGTCCAATCAAAACCTACCACAGCTTTTCAGTTTTAGTCCAGTACCCTTGATAATTGAACTAAAAACTACTTCAATAACTGTAGTCCAACTACCCTCAGACTACCTAAAATAGCTGCAATAGTCATAGCCTTCCCTGTATCCATATTAAAAAGTACATCCCATCATTGTGAAAAAAATCCTACATCATACCACTGCACAAAGGCCGCACATCTACAGAGTTTAATAACTACAGACCAATAGTGATTCTTTCCCCGTCTCCAAAATATTAGAGAAATGTATCCATATGCAACTGATGCAATACCTAACCTCAAATAGCCTGCTGTCAGAAACACAACATGGCTTTAAGCCCCAGTACAGCACCACTACTGCTCTACTACATTTTACCAATATAATAAGCCAACATAGAAAACAATGGTTTGCTTATGTCCACATGTTCTTAGACTTGTCAAAGGCATTTGTTACTGTCTCGCTCGCACCAGCAACTGCTCATTTGACTCTCCTTAATAGAACTTTCACAATACTCCTTGTTGTGGTTGCTTAGTTACCTACCTGGAAGGCAACAAGCCATTAAATGACAACAAACCTAGTCATCCTTTCAACCAGTTACTACAGGTGTCCCTCGGGGCTCTTTCCTGGGTCATCTCCTATTTAATATATTTATTAATGACCTCCACACCTCTACTCACCATGCTAGTATAGTTCATTGTACAGATGACTTAACATTAATATGTGCAGCCTCAACAATAAATAAGCACCAACACATGACCCAAAATCTTTCTCCTCTGTAGAAACATGGCTCAAAGAATCAAACCTCCTACCCAGCCCCCAAAAAATGTTACTGCTTTTTACTTCAAAAAGTTGCCAAAATCAAAAGCAATTTTTTTTTACTATAATGTCAGCAAATAATACTGTCGTTGAAACTGTAACCCATAGTAAACTTCTAAGTGTTATAATAGATGGCAATCAGAAATATGACCAGCGTATACTGCACATCATTAAATCGGGTCTATAGTAGATCAGCAAAACGGCATTACAGCGAATGACGTTTTGCCGACACATTTAGACCGAAATCCCACAACAGCAAAACCCCAGGTCACCTATTTTTTTCCCATGGAAAAAAATCCGTAGACCAACAAAACACAACACACCACTTAATACATTGCAAAGTAGTGGGCTTCACTTCCCACACCCCCAAATGTGGGGGATTGTACCTATCACACACCCAGCTAACTAAATATACCAACTCCGAGATTGCAATATAGTGGGGTAAATGGCAATGTCACGGCTCATGCCAAACGATTTTTTCCCCATGGAAAAAAATCACTGACCTGAGCCTTTGCTGATGTGGGATTTCAGTCTATATGTGTCTGCAAAATGGCATTCACTGTAATGCTGTTTCACTGTACTAATATAGACCCATTAAATCTACACATCAGAAACTAGGTTCCCTTTATAAGATCAGTGGATCGCTTATAGATACTACAAGAAAAACTCGAGACACCACCTTCTTATTGCCAACTCTCTTATATGCCGCTCCTATACTAGCAAACTTAAACAATACTCAAACTAAGAAACTTTCCTCCTGCTGCAAAAAATAGCTAAAATTGCCACCAATCTTTCTCATAGGACCCATCATTGTCATAGCTTAAAACAATTAAACTAGCTTTAACTACACAACTTCCTAACATATTCACAGCTAACTATAGCACACAAACTTATACATCATCGAGAAAAATGCCCTGTAGTACATAACTTATTAATAACCTACTGTCCAGTATGGCACCTCCGCCCTAGTAACAAATTTTTATTACTTAGAAATAAGTCAAATAATGTTGTAGGAGACTCTCTATTCCCAATACATTGCTAAACCCCGGAATAGTATCCCACCACTAATAAAACTCTCTGACAAACTCAGTAATTTTAAACCACTGCTTAAACAACATCTTAACCAATCTTGGCCCTGCACATGCTCATCACAAGGTTGAGACTTTGTATACTCTTCAAATACTCTCCTTAAACAGAATGCACTCAATCTCTCACTGAAATGGCAAAACAATTTTAATACATAACTGCTGCCTGTACAATCTACTACATTACATGTCGGCTTTCTCTTTAGTAACTTCCACCTCTGTAAAATCTTAGAATGTATAAATGTAACTACTGTTTGTGTATAAATGTAAATAGAAATATTACTAGTGTGTGTAACTGGAACTTAGTATAATGCAATGTAAGCAAATGGACATTTTTTCCCCGGGCCTCTACTGAAAATCGGTACTACCCAGTCAGACTTTCCTGGTAAACGGACAAATAAATAATAAATAAACATATATATATATATATATATATATATATATATATATATATATATATATATATATCAGTATCTGGAGACCATAAAGGTGAATTTGTAAAATAGCGTAAGTGCATAATCATGAATTTGAATATCTTGAATTTGTGGTTATGGCTTTACGCTACGTTACGTGCGGTGTTTTGTGTGGATGGTGTCTGGTGTAGTGTGTGGACTTAGGTGTGATTTAAGGTAAGTGAGTGTTTTGTAAGGGTTTTGGGTGGGAGTTTGGATGTATGTGAGTGTGTTTGTAAGTTGTACGTGTGGGTTAGGGTAGGCAGGTGAAAATATGTGTGTGTAAGTGTTGGATGTGTGTGTGTGGGTGTGTGTGTGTGTGTGTGTGCGTGTGTGCGTGTGTGTGTGTGTGTGTGTGTGTGTGTGTGTGTGTCTATACAATGCCTGAGTGTGAGTTTGCTGTCTTTTTCTGTTTGTATGATCTCAGAGTTAGTATATATAAGTAGGGGTGGTGTGGAGGGTTTGCCCCCTGCTTATATGTAGTGTAGGTGTGTTGATTTGTGTTATTGTGTTTGTGTATGTTTGTTGTTTGATTTGTTGTAGTGTGGGTAGGATGGTGTATGTGTTGTGTGGTGTATAGTGTGTTAATGTTCGTGATTTTGTGTTTTGCGGTTTTGGGATTTTGAGTGTTTGCCTTTATGGTTTCAAGATACTGAAATTCGAGATTTCAGTATTTCGAGATTATAAAGGGAAACTATAAATATATATGCATGTATATACACATATATATATATATATATATATATATATATATATATATATATATATATATATATATATATATATATATATATATATATATGGGTCTACTCACTTTAATCAAGTAGCCCATACAGTGACCTCCAAAACATTGACCACAAAAGGTCAGCAAACCGAACAGTGACACATTACCACACATGTGGTAAAATAGAACCTTTGCACATGCAGCAAGCAACATCTTGTTTTCCAGGGGGAGAAGCATCCCTATGGCCCCACACCCCCATCTAATTATATATACTAAATAATAAGTCCAAAATTGCACAATCTTTGGGAAAAGGAAATATTCCCTCACCAGGGATTGTCGATATTTCACACTTATTGACCATCTCATATGTCAACCTTTTGTGGTCAGTCAGTCAATTTCATAGGTCTCAGCTGTCCAGATTTTTGCAGAATGTTCAGAATTTTACCTCATACATCACAAGATGGGTTGTCAATTGGCTCACTGACAGAACCCACACTGTAAAAGTTGCAGACTCCAAATCTGACTTCAAACCAGTGACAAGTGAAGTGCCACAGGGTTCAGTCCTGGGATCTCTCCTGTTTGGTATCTACTTCTCTGAAGTACAAGCTAACACAGAAGGCTTTTGGGTAACAAAGTTTGCAGATGACTGCAAACTAGGAGCCATAGTTGAGTCCCCATATGATGTGGACATCCTACAGAAGAACCTCACTGAGACAGATGCCTGGTGTCAGAGCCATGACCTCAAGTTCAATGCCAAAAAGTGCATTGTCATCCCCTTTGGTAAAAACTCTGTACCCATGAACTACCACATAGGTGGCAGTCTACTTAATGCCAAAGGTGTAATAAGAGACCTGGGGACCCAGGTGGACAGTAGTCTCTCCTTTGATAATCACATCACCACAGTAGTCAGAAAATCTTTCTACGTGGCACACCTCATCACAAAAGGGTTCTCATCTAGGAAAAAAGAGGTCATTGTTCCCCTCTACTCGACACTCATTAGACCCATTATAAAGTACAAAGCCCCTTTTGGAATTTACCTCACAAGACATCTGCAACAGCTGGAAAGGCCACAGAAGTACCTCACAAAGAGAACTACTGGCCCTCAAACAGATGCCCTACACTGACTGTCTCAAAAAACTCCAGCTTTACTCTGTAGGATATCGCCTACTCTGAGGTGATCTCTGCCTAACATATAAAGATATGCCAAACCCAGAGCTGTTGAACATGCTACACCTAAAGAAATCCCAATCCCTCCAAGCTACACGCTCTAGGGTCCTAAACCTTGTCACCACAATAAACAGGACATGCTGGAGGGATAGATTCCTGTCCCAGAGACTTTGCATACTTTGCAGACGTTGTATCATATGTTCTTTGTCAGACAGCCTACGTTTCTTCGGAGATGCAGGCACACAACACAGAAGCTTCTGTTTAACATCCTCCAAATGGTTTTGCTCCAAACAAATGGCATGCAGCATATCTGTGATGTACAGTACCTTTTTACCCAATAGAGACCTCAGCCTATGGTGCCATCCTTCTACTGCATTCTGGCTCCCAGGGTAGCCCATAGTACATGTCTCAGCCTGATTCCAAAAAGGGACGTTGAATAGTGGAGGTTGTCTCTCTAACGTGGAACCCCTCATGCCATACCATCTTGGCCTCCCTAAAATAGTTATTTTTGAAGAACTCACATAGAGGAGTACCCCTTTCCCCCAACGCCTCCTCAATAGATGTGAAAGTGTCCATAATATGTTCCGTGTGTATGAAAGTGAGTGCAGGTATCTGCTTACATAACAGCGCAAATTGAGTATCTGTGCCATACACCTGTGTCAGGTTAAGCTTCTGGATCTGCCTCCAGATAATTTGGCACAGATGAAACCAACATCCCTTGGCTGTACTGTTAGGTAGATGCTTCATTATGCTGTTCACTGCTCCCTTCTCAAAGTCACTTAGTACCATCCCGGGCTGGAACTTGAGATGGAAGTCCCCACATAATGCCATCAGGGTTGCCCAGAACTGATCATAGCACTCCCCGCATTTGGACGGTAGGATGGCATACACTACAGGTACTACCTTGCTGTTGCTGGAACCATCCAAGCTGCAGTGAACAGAGTATACCTATTTATACTCCCTGGTGCTAATAGGAACTGTCCCATCAACAAGAATGTGCTCAGAACTGCAAAGCAGGCCTAGATTACCCTCTGTAGTGAGAAGCACAACATCATAGGTATGACTGCGGAGTGCACTGTGTTTAATGATGACGTGTCCCTGCTTCAATGGTATCATCTCCGGGCTTAAATCTTTCAGACTTGTTAAGTCTACTCTGGGATTCCTGCTGTTCCTACACCTTACCCTAAGCAC
This sequence comes from Protopterus annectens, assembly GCF_019279795.1. NCBI lineage: Eukaryota > Metazoa > Chordata > Ceratodontiformes > Protopteridae > Protopterus > Protopterus annectens. Next base: position 510,090,132 of record NC_056748.1, read on the forward strand.
ACTCTACTTCAGCGCATCAGTATTACTCAAGGTGGTTACTACGTCAGTGGACGTGGTTGCCAGGACCTCTGACACAATCCTACATGGATCCTCCAGAGTCTGTTCAGCATGCCTTTTAATGGCTTCCCGTACCCTAGTCTGCTCTACCCTGACCACATCTGGTGCATGAAAATGGCCAATGCTTTTCAGTAGCCTCTCCTCACCAGTACACTTCTCCGTTATACAATGGCCCTTACACCTCTGCCTTGCCTTCTGAGTGCAACACCAGTAATTCTTCTCAGGGTTACTCTTTTCAAGGTAGTATTGATAACCATCAATACAAAGAATTGGGCAACCTTTCTGTGATTTCACTGTGCCATACAAAGAGCCAATAATGCCAGGATAACTTACGTTCGGTTGGTCTGTCATAGTACCCGAGAACACCTACAAATCAACAACAGTAACGTGATTACTAAGAATGAACGCTAATACTATGATATAATACAGGCCTTTATCACTTGTATATATCGCAAGTAACACGTACACAGCCCGTGACAAAGGGACTGCATTGGCAATGGAAGACATCTCCTAATGGACAAACATTATTACAATACACTTACTGACTTGTACCCTTTCCCACTACTGTCTACAGAGCTATACAGATAGCCACCTAAGCTGATACATGTTTTCTGCCAACAAAAGCCTACTGGTAATCACTACATAGAATACTATACAGCCATCATTTATGCCTCCACAGGTACACAACAGCATGCAGTATGCTTTTCTAATGTGCGCTTCACAACGTAAAAACAATCACTGTCAACTCTATCACTGCTTCATTCAACAAACGTTTCATAGGGAATACTGCTTACAGCTGACAGGAATCATCCTACTACTATGTAAGTAACCTTAAATATGAGTATACAGACAGCTGTCACAGCGCACACAGACTATATGCTCATGTATCTAGTGCCAATGTCAAACACAGACTACACTACAGAACAACTGATACAATTTAAAAAAAACATGTGCAGAGTTTATAAAACCATTACAGCAAGATGCTTTTCAATGTCAGTTAAACTTAATATATTACTCATTGTTAAATAAATTTGTTAGAATCGGACTGTAAAAATCATTGAGTTATTCAAAAACAATGTCAATCAATAACAAACAATAATGCAGGAAAACTCAGATATCTTATTCTCTAATGTACATTAGGAGGCAAAAAACCATACACAAAGTTGTATAGAATTTTGACTAGTTTATTCGTACAGTGTTTGCCATTTTATAGCATTTACAATCAGCTTTTGCCCACCTCACTGACGTGGTCAGTGACAGGGTCTTTACATCATAGTAACTTAGTAAAAAGTGCTGAATTTGTGTTTTTCAAAAGTCTTTTCCCATGAGAATATTACAGCCTTGCAAACACCTGGTCAGTCACGATGACCTCCTGAGGATGTAGCCAATTCAAGGTTCTCTGATTAGTTCGAATACAATAGATGTATGTCTTCCTTAATGCCTTTCTTTGTCTTCCTCGTTCCCAGCTGCGCACTATCAGAGATAGTGTGCACAAGGCTACTCTCCTGGTGGAGGCAGGAAAGAGGACACACATGCGAACAGATTTATTATTTTCTAACTTTGCAAAATAATCTTTACTTGAAAGACATGAGCCAGGCTGTGTGCAAGCTGCCAAGGTCAAATTTCTGATTACACTGCAGCTTGTGCTTCAAGCAATAATATGCAAGTTTATTTCTACTATTACAGAATTAAATGCATTACATAAACTTTGTTCTCTATTATGGATTTAAGTACATTTATTCCTAACTAAGGCACACATTTCTCTATATATTTGATCACACAACTTATATGTGTTTGAATGTTTAAATACACATCTTCCTAAGCAGCACACATTGTAAATATATTTTTCTAAGCAGCATGTATGTAAATATATTTTCTAAGCAGCATGTATAGATTTTTCTAACATTCTCCCTCCTGTTAATGCATTTTATTCTGTTTAAAACATAAACAATATTATTTCATTCCTCAGCCTTTCCCTTTCAAGGGCTTTTAGCTAAGTAAGTCATTGGTTTTATATTTCAGAAAAAGCATCATTTGAAATTAATCTTTTAATTTCAACACTTTGGTAAAAAGTTTTAGTAGCAGATATATCAACAAATTTTTGATTAATCTTTTCATGCAGGGAATTTCACAGTAAACACATGTTCCTATTAGGAGTATACCCACACAAATAGCAATTAAATGTTTAATAGGATGGAACCCCACCCCCCCCAAACAGATTCTGGAAAAAGTCCGTCAGTGGGTTTGGGCCTGGTTTAGTCATTGCTGATACTTGCTGAATTACCTCTAGGTGGTCATTGATTTCATGTTGGTTGTCTGGAATGTACGCACAGCATTCTTCTTCGTGTACCACCTCTTGCCGCTAGGGTGAAGTAAAGAGCCATTCGATTTTGTAGCACAACAGTTTTTATTGCATTCAGTTCATTAGTCACCAATTCTAGGGTGGAAAAAGTTGCATTGCTCATGACTTTTTGACAGCTTTCTCAGCTCCCAGATCGATTTGACTGCTCCATAGGCTGGTGGTATTCCTGCCCTGGATATAACACTGTTGCCCAAGTTCATATGAGTCAATTTACTTTTGTCTTTCACTGAATTATGGCCTTTTCAACCAGCTTCGATTTTACCAACTGGATTCACAGGTTTTTTTCACTGGACCTTCAGATTCTCGAGCTGTTTTCCTTACGTTTAAGTATTTTACCCAAAGGTAATTCTGCAGTATGTCTTATTGCTAAAACCAGATAACCCAAAAACAACTGCGGACCAATTCTCAGGTAACCATTTATATGCCTTTTTCCCACAAATAAAATCATTACTTTGGTACTGATACGTGTTATCCCTGCATGAAACATTTTTCTGTTCTTAATAGACAATTGCTTAGTTAAGACTGGATTGTCACATACTGCATTTAATGTAGTTTTCATTGAACTCAGATATGAATCATGGTTAGTATTACAAACAGTACCCCCACTTTTGACTTTAATGTAACATTTATAAGACATTGTTATATTACCATTACTCCAGCCCACCTGGAGGGTATTACTCTTGTAGAGACATACAACTCCTTTTTGTGTGAACAGGTAAAAATAAAGCAATTTTGTCCTGTGATCTCACAGTTTCTGTATAAAAAAACTTTCCAAAGTCTTATTTTATCCCCAGAGGGACAGAGGACGTTAAAGTCTATTATATTTTGTTGGTATAGCTGTACAAACTCAGCAATTTGAAATGTGCATAGTTTCTGTATACACTTGCTTCATGGCCAGGTGCGTGTTAAAATTTGGATGCCAGTCTATAAACAGTTCATCACGTCTTCTCACTTTCACTTGTGTGGTTGAGTGCAGGAAAAACCACAATAAGAGAAAAATTGTCACACTTATAGTTAACAAATACATAGTTAAAATAATTATGCAATAGTTCTTGGGTTGCTCTGCTTTTTGTCTTCTTTACTCTTGGCCATTTTGCCCTTGTGTATCAGTCACAAAGTTTTTATTCAGCTGAAAGTTCTTTTGTCTGAAAAAGAGTTAAACTGCAAAACAGATTTATTCATAACAGTTTCTTTATTTAATTAGCTAGTGAACTGTCAGCCTCCAGCCCTGCAGGCATGAGAGCTTTTACTGAGGCACATAATATGCCCTTCCAAATACTACTTTAAAGGGATTAAACCCTTCACATTTGTTACTGTTTTCATGCTCAGCAATGCTAGAGGTAAACAGCAAATCCAATTCTTCTGAGTCTTACTCATCAACTTTCTTAACTTGTTTTTAAAATCCCATTGTACCTCTCCACCAGTCCTGCTGACTGTGGGTGGTAAGCACAGTGATTCCTTAAGGAAAAGCTTCTACCCATTTTGAAAACATATCTATGATCACTAAACAGTATTTTTTCCTTCACATTTATTCAACTCTATGAAGTCCATACAAATAGTATGGAATGGATATGGTGGTGTAGGGAAACTCCCTTGCTTGTTTTAAATGCTCCTTGTGCATGGTGCTTGTTACAAGTATGACAAGCTGCACAAAATTTTATTGTATAATTTATGTATCCATATGTTTGGAATATTTTATTTACTAACTGTACCATCCCCTGTTGAGACATGGCTCTGCCCATGGCTCAACAAAGCTGCATTTCTAAATAAATTAGACGGTAATATTGTTTTTTCCTTTGGAAATGTACAGTCCATTTTTAAAATTGCACCTTGTTTTACCCAGTTTTGTTTTTCTGCTGTTGTAGTAAGCATTTGCATTGTTTTTAACATGTCTAAATTTAAAATTTCAAAGGGCTGTAATTTTTATTAAAAAATAAAGTTCCTGAGTCTGAGGCTGCTTGCTTTGCAGCTGCATCAGCTCGTGCATTACCTTTGAAATCTTATCCTGTTGTTTTGTATGAGCTACACATTTACAAATAGCTACTTTAGTAGGCAACTGAATAGATTCTAATAGCTCCAAAATAAATTGCATGATTAATAGGTTTTTCACTGGATGTAATCATCCCTCTATTTTCTTTATTATTGTGCAAACACATGCACTGTAGAAAAAGCATACTGATTATCAGTATATATGTTTACTTTTTGCCTTTTACTAAAATACATGCTTCTGTCAAAATTACCAGTTCTGCTGCTTGAGCATACAAGTTGTGTGGCAAAGTTTGTGCTTCTAAATTTTTAGTGTCTGTAACTACTGCATACCCCACCAGATTTTTTCCTGTAGGACCCCTTCTGCATGAGCCATTCACGTAATATGTCACCTCAGCATTATCCAAGGGCATATCTGTAAGATCTTGTCTAGGTAAAGCTAACTGTTTATATGAGGTTGACTCAGCAGTATGGTCATACATGAAAGATGTCTAGCAGGAGAAAGGTATGCAACTTTTCTTGTGGCAGAATTATTGCAACTGCATGAGGCATTCTCAATGTGAGAGGGTGGAATAACACCATTGAGGCTGAAGCCTGTACTGCCATTGCTGCTGAAACTACTGCTTGTACACAGTGAGGCAAAGATTGCACCACTGGGTCTAACTGTAATGAATAGTAAGCTATGGGGCATTGCTTATCCCCATGTTGTTGCTTTAATACTGATGTCATGTACCATTGCTTACAATCTATGGTCTAAAAAAACGTTTGTGATAACTTGGAAGTCTTAAAACTAATGAAGAAGCTATTAACTGCTTCAACCTGCAGAAAGCCATTTCTGCTTTTGTTTTCCATTGTGAAATAATTTGGTACCCAGTTCCAACAAAAATTAGTTGTACCTAAGAAAAGACATTATTTCTTTTTTAGTTGTTGGTTTGGGTGCTTGCAAAATTGCTGTTTTTTCCCTCTTTTCTCTTTTCCCACTATTTAGTATTTTACCTTTACTGAATATCACATATTCCAGGTATCTAACCTGTGTTTTTTTTTTCCCAAAGTTTGTAACTTACTCTTGTTTACTTTGTGTCCTTGTATTACTAAAAATTTTAACAATGCTACTGTATTCACCCTGCACTGCTGCTGGGTGCTGCTAGCAAGATGTCATTTACATAAAGTAAAATTTGACTACTTTCTGGTGGGGTAGACCCTGCCAGATTGCTAGCCATTTTTTGTGCAAATATTATTGGGCTCTCACAATATCCCTGTGGTAGTCGTGTATATGTATACCTTTTACCCTGAAATGTAAATGCAAACCAATATTGACTATCAGGATGTATAGGTATTGAAAAGAAAGCATTGCTTATATCTACCACAGTAAAATACTTTTGTTGTGGCTTTAAATCATTTAACAAGGTATGTGGGTCTGGCACCGTAGGTGCTTTAGGTATTACTGCATTATTCACAGCTTATAAATCTTGTACCATCTGCCATTCCCCGTTTGCTTTTTTTAACAGGAAATAGGGGTGTATCACATGGTGAATCAGGAGATTCTACCAGTACTCCTTTTGAGTAATGCTGCTTATTATAGGCTTAATTTTTACTTTTGCATTCTTTTCCAAAATGTATTGTTTTTTTCTGTGGTCTAAAAGCTGACTTTGGGGTAATTGTAACTGGTCCTGCTGCTTGAATAAGCCCTACATTTAACTTGCCTGTTGACCACAGAGTTGTTGGAATTTTACACAAGGCCTTTTCTTTTCTTTTAATAAAATGCTAATCAGCTGTCCTTACTAGATTGCAAGTGTACAGCTGTATGTGTCTGTGTCAACCAATTCAGTTTTGTTTTATATCCCTTGTCCTGACATTTTTAAATCAGTCTGTTTTCCCATTTTGTTACCTTTTTTCTAAGTCTGCCCATTTAACACTTTTGTTCTTTTGTCAAGCTGACATGTGGCAGTCTATTGGGCTTATACAATCTCATGAACTCCTGAGGTAATGAACAGCTTACTACACTGTTTCCCTCAGTATCCCAGCATAAAGTTTGTAATATTAATTTGTCAGCAGGATTTTTACTTATATTTCTTATTAGGTCCTGGTGTGCTACAGTAGTATGGAGTACAATGTAACAAGTGCTGCTGATCAGTGTCAAGGGAGGGTACCTTACTGATGGCTACGTTTATCAGTTCTTTGGTTACTGCCCCTGGACCAATCATAACTAGGTCCTGGCTGTACCAATAATAGGCTTCACCCTCTGATCACACCACAAGAGCATTCATTTGTCTTTGTGCTTCCATACCCTGCATGGTAGGAACTACTGCTATGCCAAATATCTGCACAAGGTCTTTTCCCAGTAAGTTTACTGGATATTTTTGCAGAAACTACAATTTTACTTTTTGAGTCATACCTGAAACAGGGTCAGTTATTGCTATATTATGGGAAAGTGGTTCCTGTATAGCTGTCCATTTGCTGCTTTTACTAATATATAATCAGGTGATTTAGAATGTTTTGGTAACTTGGAGGGTGTATCAAAGTCCGTGACGCTCCTGAGTCACACAGGAATTTGACCTTTCTTCCCTCCACCAGAAGTGTTACTTTTGGTTTTGTATTTGCTAGGTAGAGCTCCAGGCTCAACAATGCTAAATCTAAAATTGTATTTTCATTTTTATTCTTTACATCTGTTTGTACTTCCTCTATTCCCTCTACTACATTCACATTTTCTTTTTGTTTATTAACCTTTCCTGATGATTTTTGGTTATTATCACTATTATATAGTCAGTCCACATCTCCTTTATCTTCTGTTATTGCTTTCTTATTTTGTTTATAGTCCCTAGCTAGATGCCCTTTTTACCTGACTGTAATACAAATACTTCAGCTCCGTCTTCAGCAGTGAAGACTTGTGCCCTTTTTTTTCTTTTTACTATTAAAGTGTCTTTCAGTACGTCTAGCATACTCAAGTAAGGCTTGCAGCCTGCTTGTTCAGTGATTTATTTTAAGCATTTTAATAATCTAGCATAATATCCATCTACTGTCTCATTTCCCTGTTGTATGCATTAATGCAAGTCCAGTCTGCTCTAAGTTTTCATTTTTCAGAGATTCTGTCTGTTAGACCTTTCACTCTGTTGTCTAAAAATGTTTCAGAATTTTTAAGCTTCTGTTTTTTTTCTTTTTACAATTTGCTTCCTCAATCCACCTATGTGCTTGAGGTATGCCTAGTTGGTGCTGTTTTTCTTTTGCCTGACGCCCTGCATTAGATTAAGGCTTGTTTAAGGAGTTTAACTAGTGAAAGTTTATCTAGTTTACTATCAAATTTATAGTTGTTAACACATTTTGCAAAATATCTCACATTATTTGCTTACTGTAATTGCATATGCTTCACATTATCCGTTAGGGGCGGATCTCGTGATCTCTTAGTGCACTGATTTCCCATGTCTTAAAAAGACTGTTACGTAACCCTTCTCTTGTACCACGTGGTATCTTATTTCCCCATATCCACAGTAGTGTCTAGAATGACTGTTTACTTTGCTTTGTTATTCCCTGATCTATGACTCAAGATACAATACTTGACTCTCTCTCCCTGCTATCACAAACCTTAGCAATAGCACAGTGTAACCTGGTCCCTGATCTAAAACAAAGACAAAGAGGGAAATTCTTCTTACCTGAGCCTCCTGCTCTTATTGTTTCTCCTTGGGGCCCAGTCTTCCGCTTTTCAGCCACAGATCAGAAAGTGGACAGCCTCTTTACACACAACAATTCAGTCGGAGGTCTTTTCACTTTAAGAAGAACCATTCTTTTCGCAGCTTCTCCTCGCAGATTTATTAGCACTTATGCACTCTGTGACCTGCAGCTTACCAAGGGAATTCCGGCACGATTAGGACCAAAATGTTAAATAAATTTGTTAGAATCGGACTGTAAAAATCATTGAGTTATTCAAAACAATGTCAATCAATAACAAACAATAATGCAGGAAAACTCAGATATCTTATTCTCTAATGTACATTAGGAGGCAAAACCATACACAAAGTTGTATAGAATTTTGACTAGTTTATTAGACAGTGTTTGCCATTTTATAGCATTTACAATCAGCTTTTGCCCACCTCACTGGCGTGGTCAGTGACAGGGTCTTTACATCATAGTAACTTAGTAAAAGTGCTGAATTTGTGTTTTCAAAAGTCTTTTTCCCATCAGAATATTACAGCCTTGCAAACACCTGGTCAGTCACGATGACCTCCTGAGGATGTAGCCAATTCAAGGTTCTCTGATTAGTTCGAATACAATAGATGTATGTCTTCCTTAATGCCTTTCTTTGTCTTCCTCGTTCCCAGCTGCACTATCAGAGATAGTGTGCACAAGGCTACTCTCCTGGTGGAGGCAGGAAAGAGGACACACATGCGAACAGATTTATTATTTTCTAACTTTGCAAAATAATCTTTACTTGAAAGACATGAGCCAGGCTGTGTGCAAGCTGCCAAGGTCAAATTTCTGATTACACTGCAGCTTGTGCTTCAAGCAATAATATGCAAGTTTATTTCTACTATTACAGAATTAAATGCATTACATAAACTTTGTTCTCTATTATGGATTTAAGTACATTTATTCCTAACTAAGGCACACATTTCTCTATATATTTGATCACACAACTTATATGTGTTTGAATGTTTAAATACACATCTTCCTAAGCAGCACACATTGTAAATATATTTTTCTAAGCAGCATGTATGTAAATATATTTTTCTAAGCAGCATGTATAGATTTTTCTAACACTCATTGTAGCTGTCACTGTACAATGCACAATTAATACTTACATCAATATGCATTAGCATAATACTGTTCATAATGAGCTTTAATAACAGTATATGTTATAACTTCAGCGAATTTACTGTCATTGACAGACATTCAAACAACCTACTCACATCTCTGTTTTACTCACCCTTCCACACTCCTAAATTACTCTCCTTAGGCCTCCAGGTTATCCATACGCTGTAAGGCAATAAATCCACCTGTTGCACAATAAACACAATTTGATGACAGTCTTCATGACTGTTAGTTCTTTAATTGCATCGTCTAGTAGTCCCACCCTATATCTCTGTTTTATTTAGTGCGACAAGCAGATCTTCATCGCATACGAGTTTTCGTCATCAGAGGTTGTCGCATTAATTTGTGCGCCATTCAGTAGTTTGAAATTAGGTCCTCTGCGAACTAATGGATTAATTATTTTGTAAATGCAGTTATATGGCTTTTCGACATTATGTATGACGATCGGATGGATGGCAGGTATGTGAACGGCGGTATTATGTAGTAAACTATATATATATATATATATATATATATATATATATATATATAGAGATAGATAGATAGATAGATTTAGACACATATCATTTATTATCAAAAGTTTGAAAATCTTCTTGTCGAGTTATTACGTACCCAAACTGTATGAGCAAAACAGACATCCAGTGAGTCTTCACACCGTAGAATGTGGTAATGTCGATTTCAACATTACTGATATTACCCAACTTACCTTCATGTCTGGAGATCTCCTACACACATTTTGCAGCCTCCCTGCACCCCCACACACCCTGCAAATTATATATTCCAACTCCGAAATCACACTACATTCAGGAAAAGGGTAAGTTTCCCAGTCCCCAATGTAGTGCAATCCACAGTAAATATTGACTCTCAAAACTCTGAATACAAGCTGCATTTCCACGTTCCAGAGTTGACTGTAAGTTAACTTTCAAACTTTTTATAGTAAACCTGTATATATATATATATATATATATATATATATATATATATATATATATATATATAGGTTACCTTCATTTGCCTGACAGCTCATTTGGCTGAAACTCATTTCCCTGACAAGTAGTACTTGCAGTGCACTGTAAGGCAGATAAAAGGGATATGTCCTTTTCCCCCATTGTAGTGCAACCCTGGAGTTATTATATATAGTTGGGGGGTGGGGACACAGGCCCTCACACTGGGGGTGTGGGGTGGAGCCCCCAACCTAGTTTGGTTTTACTGAACAATATAAAACAAAAAGCAGAGAATTTAAATCAAACTCGGTTGAGAGCTCAGCCCCCCCCACACACACACACACCCCAGTGTTGGGGGCTGTGCCCCCCCACACCTTCCTAACTATATAAACTAACTCCAAGGTCGCACTACAGTGGGGAAAAGGACATATCCCTTTTATCTGCCTTACAGTCCACTGCAAGTACTACTTGTCAGGGAAATGAGTTTCAGTCAAATGAACGTAACCCACATGCACACACACACGCACACACACAAACATGGGCACACACTGAAGCTTATCTACAAGGTGTTCTAAACCCCTGTATAGAAAATGTGTTTTAATATTTTCCATCAGTCCTAGGATCTGTTAAGAAAATCTTCAGTATGTAGAGGTTAGTATCTTGCGACCTGAGCACACAGACCATCTTCATATGAAAGAGTCCTCTTACGTGAAGGTGACTGTGTTTTTTTTTACTTGTGGTAAAACACCATAGCAAAGTAAGTAACTAAGATTATCCTAATCATTTCACTTGTGCAGTGCATTTCACCAGTATCCTTACAGCTTAATAGTATTCAGGCATCTAAGCATCTGGGATAGCCTGTGGTCATTAACCTGTACATTAAGAACTAATTTAAACTCATCACTTTTCTACTGATGTGACACTGGTATGGAAGCAAAAATCTGGAGTCTAGAATTTGAAATCCCTTACCTCAAGCCATGTTAGGATCAGCACATTAGAACAACATTCCAAGCATTCTTTTTTTTCAAACATTCTTTGATGACTCACAAGAACAAAACATCTGTTTTCTCAGAAAGCTCTTTTAAGTGTCAGAATTACAATTGCTGTATATTCGAATTAGCAGACTGCAGCACTACTAATATTAACTAAATCTAACTACATCATGATAAATATTCTGGAACATGAAAAAGTTACAGTCAGGCTGCTATTTCATAGTGAGATTAGTTAGTATGTTATTGCACAATGTTAGCATTCAAACGTTATTGTCTTGGGCTATAAAGGATAACAAAACCATTTCAAAATATTCCATAATTCCAACATTAATACCAACATAAATATAGGATTAGGACTGCAGCACTGGGATTCATTGCTGGCATTGAAATTTATTGTGCTAGCAATAATCAGAAGTCAAAATACAACTGTCTTAGAATGTAGTTGGAATAAGCGACCCAGGAAACCTGAGTTCGACTAGCAAGCCCAGCCTTTGAGCAGCAGACTAGGTAGATAGGAAAAGCAGAGGTATTTTACTGGCTTGCCTATCCCAGGAGGATAGATCATTAGCAGGAATGACAGCCCTGGTGGTGATACCATGGCTAGGCATCCCACGCTTACAAATACTAACACTTGCGCTGACAGTTGTTTTCATCCATAACAGCATTACATCATTACACATTGAACAATGGGGTGGGAAATAGGTATGACATATAAATAAAGAAATCCCTATTTCAATGAATTTGATACTGCAATGGGATACCTAATTCTCATCTCAGGCACTAGTAGGGTTTTACATTAGGAATGGGGTATCAGGAGTGAGCCTTGTAATCCGGGATTGAGGAAAGGCATCAGTGGCTGCTTCACAAGAGCCAACAAAATTTAAAAAAAATCTTTCATGTTGTGTTATCTATTAATATACTCAGGTCACAGGTCTCAGTTAAGCGGGTCAGTTTTCCAGAGCACTAGACCTAGGAGCCAAATGAATGGATCTTGTCTAGGCTTTTTTCTGATGAAATGCTTATTCCTCATCTCTGACTATCCTACTCAAGTTATGTAGTTCTTTTCTTCTACAATATTGTCAGTGTTAACAAATGTTATGTTTTTGAATTTCATGTTTTGTGTATATTGTTTTCTCTATCTGTAATTAGTAATATGATGTTTGCTCTTATTGTAAAGTGTGTTCCAAGCTGAGATTGCAAATGTTCAGGTATGATCAGTGCTGTGCCTTTGTTGGCCAAATAAAATAAAACTAAAATGCCATGTGTGCTTGCATATATATATATATATATATATATATATATATATATATATATATATATATATGCAAGTTTGTGGTGAGTTGCTATGGCATTATTTACTTTTCATATCTTACAATGTACATTTTTCTTAAAACAGAGTAACCCTGAAATACAGACTCGGTTAAATGAAAGGATGTCTGATCTAAGATCCCTGGACAAATGGATAAAGAACAACATGGGTCCGGATGTTGTAAGTTGTGAATCTTTTGTTTACCTCTCTTTGTTTGAGTTTTAGTAATATTGTAGGTGATACCTAGTTCTCAGAAACAAACTTGATGAGTTCTGGAAGTCAACAAAGTCTGTAAGTGTCTATCTCTAAAGTTATTTGTGTCCATGGCATGTCATTGACAGGAATGCTTGAACTATTTTACCAAGGCTTCTTGAGAGTTCAGGGGCTAAACACTAGCAAATTCTCCTAAATTTGTGTGTTTTAAGTGCAGAACTGGTAACCTCACAGGGAGCTTGGTCAACAGAGCTGGATCATGGTCAAATGAGGCCCCAAGCAAGGTAGTGGACCCTCTGCACCCCAGCCGTACCAGTATCCCATTACTTGGCTGTCTCCCCTCAATTACTATAAAACACTGTTCAAACTTGCCAGTGTGCATACTATTTTCTTCTTTACTTTTAAAAGGCTCAGAGAAATTGTGATCTAATGTAAAACTTTTACTTAACATTTTTCATGAAAAACACTGACAGCCTTTTGATAACCAAAACAAAACACTCTCCCATTACAAACAGACTTAGCATGAGCAGCAGTAAACTTTACTTCCATTGAAACTCACAAGTAATGAACATTTGACTGGCAACCAGTTAAATTGTAAAAGATGTGCTGGGATTCATTGTCAAGTAACATACCATGAAGCACAAATTAGCTTCTGGCTGAATGGTGCAGGAATTCAAAAGACATTTGTCTAATGCTTTTGCTAACAGTTTACAACAGCCTACTGGATACAAGTGTCCCTTTTCATGGCAGTCCAGGAACACTAGCTGGTGAGGTGACTTGGTCAGACTCACACACTGAACAAACTAAGGTTGAGTAAATCAAATGATTCACTACAGGAAGAAACTTTTCACCAAGTCATAGCTTTCCTGATGTGCACTAAGTACCAGACAAGTGTAGCCCAACTCAGTTCATTTCACACTCGTATACATGCAAAAAACAAGTTAAATTAAAAATACATTCATAGCTAATATTTTAACATTTAGCTAATAGCTTTCATGTCATCCAACTTATTCACAGCCAAATAATAAAAACACTGTTAACAAAACAAGGAAACCCAGGATTGTACCCAAGAAACATGACTCATACAATGATGCTTCTGTTTACCAAAGTCAATGCTTTTTTTTACACCATAACTACTTTGTGGTGCAAGAACTAAGTATTTACACACACACACACACACACACACACACACACACACACACACACACACACACACACACACACACCAGTTATAGCCTGTTGTATGGCAGCACCCATTCAGATGTTTACTTGTGATGACATGAATAAAAATGAATTGTATTTCAACACAGTGTTGTGATAACCATTCAATCCAACACATTACACCCCCATTCCTTCCCAAGGTCTTAGCTCAAGAATCATGGATAAAGGCACAAAAAACAGGAACATAATTTAAATATTTCTCTAATATACTTAGTTGGTAGAATAACAGGCTTTTCATTGCCAAACGTTTTCTGGAGGACACAAGGTCTGAAACGCACATGCCTGTCTTTATTTAATGACTGGACTCTACAACAATTTGCCAGAAAGCAATACATTATGCAAGGAGCAGATGAACATATTTCTCAAATTCTTTGTTCAAGAGCTCAGGACAAAACCAAAAATAATTAGGCATAAAAGACCAAAAAGGCACATATGTTAAATATTATTTTCTTTTGTTTATTTGTTAATCAGGTAAACAATTGCAGAAAGTGTCCCTTCTCAGAGGTGACCTAGGAATACTGTCTGAGTGACTTGTTCAAATTCACAAAGTGGGCAAATCAAACCCTGTACTGTAGACTACAAGAAGCAGTTAACAGGTCAGAGCCTTTAGTGTCAGACACATCTTCTTCACTTAAAGAGTAAACAGAGCAAGAACAGGTGTTGCATGAGCTTGCGCATTTTGAAAAATGAGAAGTATAAAACTCTAATGACTGATATTATTGACTGACAATAATCCCCATTCAGCAAATCACTTAATCCTCCTGGGTTGTCTTGTCTAGTTAATAAAAAAATAATACAGGGGTATGCCATTTTCTTAACAATAACAATTTGGGAACCTTAATGATGGGCAACTTAAAAGATGTCAGATCTTCTTAGAGTATTCCATTCTAAGGTCTTATTGGAAGATGAGTGATCTTCAAGGGGCACACACACACACACACACACACACACACACACACACACACACACACACACACACTTTTCCTATTACCAACACAAGTAAAAAAACTGAAGGAATCCAACTTTGTGGTTTTGAATGTGAGTACCACACACTTTAGTGAATCAGGAAGCCTGAATTTTGACTGAGAAGCTCCAGGAAGTCTCTCCCATTGGCTCAAATGTAGACCCAATAAGTGAGACTCCTGGAGCTCTTTACATGAATAAAAAGAGCAGATGAGCAGCAGTAATCTTTACAGTGAGATCTTTTTTAATGATTATCGGGTTTGCTGACTGCCACTATCCATCTGAGACATGGGTTCCAGACCAGGGGTGAATTTTCGATTTCCTATTGAATGATCCAAGTTACAGTTAAATAGGGTTATGGAGGGACTTTGTTTCATGTAGATGGGCTGCTTGTTCCAGAGAAAGGAAATTCTCTGAGAGAAATATCTGTCACTCCACATGTCCTGTTTATGTTGCAACCAAAATCTAGGTTTTTAGATCTAATAGTTTTGATGCTCTTTGTTTTGTGAATGTGCAAAAAGTACATCATAGTGGAGTCCAGGGATGCTTTGTATGGGAGGTATAGATCACCTATCAGTAGTCTGCAGGAAACTGAGTATAGAGACAGGCGATCCACAGAGGACATTGTGTTGATGCCCTGTATTCTTTTTGTAAGGAACCTTTGCTAATGTTCCAGTTATTGCATGTGTCTGGTCATGTACATACCGAAGGGGCATTATACTCAATGATCTGGGTCTGATAAAGGCCGAGTACAGTGATACAGTGACTTCCCTGGACCTAGATGCATGCATGCACTTGTAAGTTAAGCAACATAGAAGGATGGCCAAGGAATTAATTTTATCTCAAAAATGTAAAGCAACAAATTCAGATATGGGTTAAACTTTTAAGTTCTGGGAAATTTGGCAGCAATGTTCTCTGCACATTATAGGCAGGTGTAAGGAAAATACTATATAATGTTTTCTTCCTCTTATTTTTATAAATAAAGCTTGAAATCAGTCCATCTTCGAAATGCACTTACTACATTTGCAAACATTGTATGTTGCTTAATTTCACTGTTAGACTATACTGTGTTAGGCATGAATAGATTATGTAAAACCTCTAGCAGTACATTTCACTGGCAAATTAAAAGCATATTTCATAGAACTGGTTTCTATAAGAAAGAGTACTGATAACCCTATCACCTTTTAACAGCAATGTTTCTACATCAGAAGCACTTTTTATGAAACTTACATGGATAGTAATACATGAAAAACATCTGAGTATTTTTGTTTGTTTTAACATTTGTTAACTGCATTGATACCCTGGGGCAAGCCACCTTTTCACACATGGCATGGGCCTTTAAGGCAGGAAAACAGTATACCAAATGGTTCTCAGAAGCCTCTGCTGCAGTAAGCAAAGGCCTAGACAGCAGATTTGGTGGCTGAGGGGGGCCAAATTAGGATATTTCCTGCAGAACAGTAGACGCCATCATATTTTTGTGTCATTATCTCCTTTACTTAATTCAGGTTTAGACACCTCATTTAAGTGCTTCGGTGTTGACCTAGACATTATCACAGAGGTCTAACTATTGGTCCACTGTTAAATAGGTCTATAATTATTTGCAGACCATGGTAATAAGCAGACATAGTATACATTTTCAGCTGTATTAAGAATTATGAGTAGAAATAAATCCAAGCTGAGTGTAGAAAATAAGTGTTCCATAAAGACTATGGGCCACATCCTCTGAAATTGAAAATACAGATTCAGAAATGGATATGGAAGGCTATGAATGCAAAGTCATCACATCACACTGGAATGTGGTGCAGTCTGAGATGCTGGTGCTATTATTTCAACTTGGCTCTCCCTTGAAGTGTAGCAGTACTCTACTGGACAGCTTTATTTAGACAAACTATAATAGATAAGCCTGGATCAGGGCTGTTGTGCAAGCCCTGAGCTTTTACAGTACCTGTCACCCGTCTTGACTTAGTAGAGGTCAGTTTCTTTTACAAAATACTATAGAGAAGCTAAATAGGCATTTATAATCAGCAGAGCTGTGTGTGTGTGTGTGTGTGTGTGTGTGTGTGTGTGTGTGTGTGTGAGTGCGTGTGCACTTGACTGAGTATATGGTGACTATTTCTGAGCTGTAAATGGCAAACAGTTTAAAATGATGTGTGTTTCTGGAACCACGGTTGAGTACTGCTTCTTGTTAAAAGTGGCTGGCATTCTAGAACAGTTACTAAGAGAAGGACTGCAAGTGGCACTGTTTTTAAAGCCTTTACGATAGACTAAGTTTTCTGGTTTGATCATTATTCAAAAACTTTGCAGAACAAGGCTTTGACTTCTTCACTTGTTTAAAGTCTGTAAGAAGAACAGAGTTACCCAGTTGTTGGGGAAAAACCTACATCAGTATATGCGTATGGAGGCTGTCAGCTCATGCATGAACTGTTTTATGAAGCAAGCTGTCACATTTTAAGCTCATTTGAACCAGTTAAGCTCAGTATTAACTTTATATGTAAAAAGGTAAAATTTAATTTTGTGAAACAACCATCTGCTACTGGTTATTTTTTTGTGTACAGAAGTCTGTAGCAAAGTTCAGCTAAAAAAGAAATTGTTTTGTTCTTTGATAATGAACTGGTGCATGTTTTGTTGTGTTTTAAAACCAACTATTTATTTGAGCTGATCTGTTTGGCACTACAGTCTGCTGTCCAA
This sequence comes from Protopterus annectens, assembly GCF_019279795.1. Taxonomy (NCBI): domain Eukaryota; kingdom Metazoa; phylum Chordata; order Ceratodontiformes; family Protopteridae; genus Protopterus; species Protopterus annectens. The sequence goes on from NC_056748.1 coordinate 510,107,670, forward strand.
AGTGTGTCCATATAAATACCATTTTGCCACACCAGCTACTATGATATTAAAGCTTCAGCTTTTGTGAGACTGTTACATTTCCTGCATGGAGAGAATAAAATCAAAGACTAAGTCATAACATTACATACTTTACTTCAGTATAACTAGAATATTCTAAAAACAGGTGCAAAAGTATAAAAAAGCAGACATTAAATTATCTTTATTAAAATAATTATGCTTATTGTGATGCATAGTGTCAGTGATACATTAGTGTGCAAAAGATAATTTACACAACACTGAATAATTATGAAAGCTGTTTCATTTTCTTTATTTCTTTTTAATTCTAGCAACGTTTGAAAAACAGTACCAGTTACCTAGAAAACAATCTGCCGAACATGGGAGTAAGTAGTTTGTATCATTGTAAATGCGTTCATTTAATTGGTTGATTCTTTGCTAATGGGATAAGTTCAGTAGTTCCTAGAGGGATTGTTTTCAATGGTGATCTAAAGTGGTTACACAACAGATAAACACACAAACAAATCAGAGTATTAGCACACTTGCCAGGTAGAGTAAACAACATGAACAAATTCATAATGGCAAAAATGGAAACACATGAAAAGAAGGCTCAGATAATACAGTTTACGCTATCTCAGTACAGTTAAGAGTAATCCAGAAGTTTACAATACATGGACATATCATAAAAACAATAGAAAAGCAGTACACGCCTGGTTTTGATACTGAGAATATTCAAAGACAATGGATTCTAGTCTCAAACAGATGCTTGAATTCTTGTTCCAGTAGTGACATTAGAGTACTGCATTAGAAGGGTGTTGCAGTCCTGAGGAAGTGTCCTTCAAATGAGATATTAATCCAAGTTCTCATCCACCTGAGTTATTGAGAGATTTCCATTCTTTTATTGAACAGTGAAAGAGGTTTTATTTATAACTAAACTTTTCAACAAATTGTACTACCACACAATATTCTTTTTCGTATTTAACATAAAAAGTGAAATGTTCTTGCACCATCTGCTTTGCTGTTTCATTTACTTAGATTTTGTTTTCTATAATCATTCCCTTACTGTTTTTAGTTTACAAATCATGTGCACCTCTCTATCCTTACAATTTCCACTGGGTTTTCATGATCACCTTAGCTTGTTTGGCATTTATTTCTTGCCTTACAGAAGTCATGCAATTTACTCTATTCTGAAGTTTTAGTTAAACCCTTAACTTCACTTGTCCTTCCTGCATTTCCTACTGCCCTTCAGTTCTTTTACAACATACACAACTATGTTACACATTTCTTCATATTTATTATACCCTTCTTACAAACTTTTTTCGCTTATTTTATAATTCATTTATTGCTTATCAGTCAGTGTTTGATGACGTAAATGTCTTGTTAAAACCCAGTTCCATAGATTCTCTATTCATCTGTTTTATTTCTAATGGTACTATTTTCATATTTCTAATAGTGCATGTTTTTCCTCTGTATTCTAGCCATCTTCTTTTCTATCTTCGCACAGTTGTTTTTACATTTTCTTCTTTTTCACAAAAAGTTTCATATGCTATTCTGTGCTTCCTTGATTTTCATAATTCTGTGTTATATTTTCCTGATTTGTATTATTTATCTTCCCGCTCTGGTACCATCCCTGTAATTTTTTTCTTTTTATTTCTAATGACATATCTGGGTTTTTTTTGTCAGCTGACCTAAGAAAATCAATCTAAAAATACCATCTTAAAGGCTAAGCAAAACTACTGTACTACTCCGCAGGAAAACCACTGTAAAACTAAAAAAAAAACTACTATACTAGTCTGCAGGAAAACCGCTGTAAAACTCCAAAAAACTACTATACTAGTCTGCAGGAAAACTGCTGTAAAACTCAAAAAAACTACTATCCAAGTCTGCAGGAAAAACGCTGTAAAACTCCAAAAAAACTACTTTACTAGTCTGCAGGAAAACCGCTGTAAAACTCCCAACAGTGAATAAACTTACAACCTAGCCAAACATCATTGTCCTGCCCTTTCACAGGTGAAACAAACTATAACATAACATGCAGGCTTAACTCATACCAGGTAAATGTTACAAACTCCCTTTATAAACCCATTGCACACAACACTTCACTAAGTACCATGGACACTGATGCTACTGCTTTCTCATTTACCACAACTCCTACAACTATGATAAAAAGGTTATTAAAAAGCTTAAACCCATGTCTCTTGCAACTGATAACCTACCAGTAGCATGTCTCTAAATAGCTATTGAAGACATTGCATACCCAGTATCTGTACATACAAATCACCTCTCCAAGAGGAAATAATCTCCACACTATGGAAACAATCCTATGCTATCCTCTTACAGAAAGGAGGCAAATCACTTCAATTAACAAACTACAGACCTATAGCCACCCTGTCTCCTCTATCTAAAATACTTGAAAAATGTGTTCATGTACAGCTGATCAACTACATAACAGAAAACAAGTTACTTTCCACAACATAGCATGGATTTATGATAGGGCATAGCACAGAAACAGCATTACCAACTTCCATAAGCTATATATATATATATATATATATATATATATATATATATATATATATATATAGATATATATATATATATATATATATATATATATATATATATACATATATATGGTTCTACCTGACTACATCGACAACTGAGAAGATCGACAGCAAATTTCGCAGGCTGAGAAGTGCAAAAGTTCAGAAAGCCGAAAGTACTAAACAGCGACAGCTGATTACACCGACAAAGTGTTAATAATGTGTTAGTGAAATATGTCGTGATTATAGTTAGCGTACACTAATCCGAATCATACAGTACAACTAACAAAACCCTGAAAAGAGGAAAGCCACCTAATAAGTAGTGAAACTACTGATAATGAAAGTACTTAAACTTTCAGAGATCAATTACGTACTAATTAGATTCTCAATGGTTAAATACGTTTAGCAGTAATAATTCGTGGTGCTATGCATCGAAGAGAAAATGGCTTCTAATGAAGGGAGTACTCCAGGAGTGATTGGCAGGACATATACTACAGTACAGTCACAGAAAAGTAAACCGATGTTAATCATAGATAACTATTTATACTACATGGAACGTGCTAGGAGCGAGAGACGCTACAATTTGAGTCACTGATTGCTAACTTTGCTAACTACACTCACCTGGAGTTCGTGAAAGCTATTTCCAGACTGCTGAAGACATAATTGTGAATATTGAAGTTTTATCATTGTGATTTGCTACAGAACAGTTATGCTTTTGTGTTTACTCGTACAGAACAGTATAGCGACAATATGTTATTACTGAGTAATGCGTTATGGTTTATGGTAACGTTGGACACTTAAGGATTGACAGAGACGTTTGATTGCAATTTTGTGTGTAATATGTATCTTCGTAGTTGTTTTGATACACGTATGACATAAGGAGAAGTATGTCAGTGCTATTTCTTTATATTTGGCACTATTCAGCAGTTGGAAGAGTTACTTTTTGAAGTTATTCGTTGTTGGTCGTGCATATAACTGTCGACGTTTTCAAAGTCGGCTATTTGAGTTTGCGTTGATTTTGCTTGTCGATGTTCTCATGTTGGTTTAGTGCTTGTCGGTTATTTGGTGTTTCGATGTAGTCAGGTAGAACCATATATATATATATATATATATATATATATATATGTATATATATATATATGTATATATATATATATATATATATATATGTATATATATATATATATATATATATATATATATGTGTATATATATATGTATATATATATATATATATATATATATATATATGTATATATATATATATATATATATATATACATATATATATACACATATATATATATATATATATATATATATATATATATATATATATATATATATATATATATATATATATATGGCAGACACAATCAAGGTGAAGTGTTTGCATTCCTGTTTATATACCAGTCTAAAACATTTCATACAGTTTCACATCCCATGTTATGAATTAGATTCAAGGAACTAGGTCTCACAAACAATATAATCAGCTGGTTTAAAAACTGCCTTAGTCACTGAACACAGTGTGTACTCTGGGCTGATGATCCATTAAATCCACAGCAAATAATATTAGGTGTGCCACAAGGTTTTATGTTAAGACATTTACTCTTCAATATTTATAAAAAAATGCACACAGTCTCTCACCTGGGAAAAGCAATCCAGTAGGCAGATGAATCGACACTAATATGTGCTGCCTCTTCAGTCAAACAGCTCCAAGATAACATGCATTAGTCCCTTGCAAAAATTGAAAATTGGCTGGGTCAATCTAAACTACTCCTAAATCCAAATAAAACTAATCATGAGTGGACAGATGATCCACTGTGGCAACCCTTAACTGGGACAAAGCCGAAAGAAGAAGAAGAAGATCAGTCAATAATAAATTTGAGTAAGTGCAAATGACGAAACTCCTGGGGGTGATAATGGACAACAGATTAAGATATGATCAGAACATCCAAAACACAGTTAAAAAAACAGCTATAAACAGAAATGCTATTTTAGTGAAACCATTCTTTACAAAATAAGCATGTAATCATAGCTCAGTCCTATCTGCTCCCTTGTCTCCTGTATGCCTCATCAGTTTTGACTTACCTACAGTTTTCTCAGCAAAACTGAAGCAAACTCATAACTGAATTTGCAAAGTTTGCAAATAACCGCATTAACCAAACACATCAGTGTGTGGCATTTCCTTCCCTTAACTGCCAGGAATTATCCAATCTACTAACCTTTTCTGATAATTACGACAGCCTACAACATCCTCTGTACCTCAGGCAGATCAACTGATACATACTGCCAGACAACTGAGCTCACTAAACCAACATGTAGTACTCCCTCAAAAATGTGAAAAGTGATAACTGTCTGTACTCAGTGAATGTTGCTAAAACATAGAATTTGATCTTAGCAAATATCAGAAATATCTCATCTGATCTACAATTTAAAATTTCTTTGAAGATGTATTTCTCAGTGAAATAGTCCAGCGCTTGTGAAAAAAAAACTAATTTTCAAGATCCTTTCTTATTCTAAATTGTATCCCATGTGTAAGTGACATGATAATACTGTCATTGCACTAACCCCTTTGCTAATTCCTCATATCATACAGTCAAATCAAACAGATATCAATACATTCTCAAACTTTTCTATGGTAATCTCCCAGTTACTGGTTTTAGTGCATTTGTCTGACTGGATAAAATATGCATATGCTTTATATGCTGTCTGTGTGCCATTAAGTTGAGAGCATGTACATGCACTGTAAAAATGCTAAATATTCTATTGAAGTGTGACTCATACATGCTTTATATACTATGTTCTGTAGAGGTGCCTGAGCTTAATTTGCTATAAATATTATATAGTGTATGTAACATGGTATCACCGATTAAGTTGTATAATCCTGACTGGTGGTGTATATGTTTGCTGATAGCTTATTCAAACATATGTAATATGGATCTGTTCTTGGCGTGCCTCCACTGGAAAGAGGCTTTGCCCACTCAGGTTTCCCAGTAAACAAAGTCAAATAAATAAATGTATTAATCAATCAAACAGTATCAAATCTCTCATTCTGGTCTACTATTTAAGACCTCATTTAAAATGTATCTCACTAAAACAATCCTACAATAGTAGCACCCCCCCCATTGCTAAGTCCCCTTCGTTTTTTAATACTCTACCATCTATAATTTAAAATCCCCACTGAAATCTTATCTATCAATAAAACAAGCCTGTCCTTGAACCATCACCATTACTAAGTCCTCTCCTTATGCAGATAAATTAAACATGAAAAAATCCCCTCACTTTATCACCTGTTTATATTTCTCAAGTGAATAACTGTTTGGATAAAATATGCATATATTTTATATGTACCAAAATTGTATTGTGACTTTATACATAAACTATAAAATGCTGATTTTTTTTTTTTAGCCATGTATGACTTTAGCATGCTGTCAATACTGTATAGTGCAGTTAACATGATGATCAACTACAAAACTATATGTAGCTCAGTGTTGCATAGTACATTTTTATTGTTAATCCACCCTAATTGCCTGTGAAAAAGGGTATAATTTGGAGCTCTTCTCCCTAGGTGTCTGCTGAAAAAAAGGCTTTACCCATTCAGATTTTCCTGGAAACTGTTGTTGTTATTGTCTCTTGTTTTATAATAGTAGTGAGAGCTCAGTGTCCTACCACAGAACCCATGCTTACAACCTTAATCAGTATTTATTATATAACTGGCTGACCTTTTTCTCCTTCAGGTAATTGGTTATACTCTTGCTGCCACTGTTTTCTCAGCTAAATTTAGTTTGTTTCACTCCTGTCTGCAAACTTTCCAGAATTCAGTTTGCTGTGAAACTGTAGCTGTCTGAGGAAAACACACGTGTAGATTCATAGTGTTTTGCAGTACATTACTCCTAAACAGTTGTACTGTAACTGCAGTCTGGAGTAGCATATCCCTTGTGCTTCCAAAGCATGTATTAGACTAATGGTCCTATTACATAAACTTGTTCCGCTGACAGCATAACACATAGACTTTTCCTTCAGGTGTTGGAGCTGTTTCCCACTGTGCTCCATTCCCAATGCTAATTCCCCAGGCACCCCTCATGACATTACATTTATAGGACCTGTTCTCCACCCATCCACCCATAACTCCACTTAATTTCCACCCCTTTGAAAGGCATACATATAAATATAGAGATACACTGGGCATAATAATACACACATAATTCCTAAACCATTAGTCTGCATTTAAGTACTTTAACGCTCTTTCCTCTCTTATGTTAACTACAAAGCTACATACAAATCTTCTGTTAAATATTACTGCATCCTTACTCTTCCTGTTTTATCACCTTGCAACTTACCATATGTCACCCAGTCTTGTACACATTTCTCCTATGTGCTCAATTCCAACTTTTCAAATCACCCCACTTCACTTTTAATTGCTTGCACATAAAAACTTTCCAGTATAAACTTGAAGAAGTTTGACTGATTTAAGTAACAAAGTTTTATTCTTACCATCTATTGAGTTGCTCAGTCCACTACTACCTAAAAAGTTCCAGAATTTTGTATCAAAGTTATTATTTATAATTAACTTATATAACTTGGACAAGCTTCCTTTGTAGGTCAGTCTCCCTTTGATAATAGTATTCATATAGTAATATTTTAATTTTATTTTATTTTACATTTGTTGACTGGTAAACATTCACCACTTACATACAATTTGAGTATAGTTTTACACTGATAGATGATAATGAGGCTGTGCCAAGAGTAGAGCATTAAAACAATACAAGTGAATATATAAATAGTTCTATATGCAGGTAACAAAAATAATTTGTAGACATTTTGGCTAGTATACTTCCAAAATGGAGGAGATATAGGGGCAGGATGAGTAAAGGAGGTTGAAAGGCTAAGAATAGGTTGTAGGTTATATAATGGGGGAACAGTGTTCTGTTCTTCTTCACTGATCCACAAATTCATTTAATTTCTTACTGATGGATAATATTACTGGCAAGCAGATTCATCCAACTTATATTATTTCATTGCATATTCTAGGGACTTAGCTTTTCCTTTCTCAAAGCAATGAGACCATAATACTAATCAATTTCTTTTAAGTAAATTCATTTTAGCATTGTTTCAAGTTTCCTTAAAACTAGAGGTGTGTGCAATGGGAAAGCACAAAAATGTCCATTTTTGATATTAATAGAGTTTTAAAAACATATTTCTTAACTGTTTTAAGAATCAATTTCATATATGCAGAGTCTAACAAATTAAATGAAATTCCTTCTAAGGTAAATTTTTGTCAACCAAATTAAAGGATTATTACATACATTAATTTATCATATTTAATAAACTTATAAGAATTTAGTATAATCTGCTCTTGGATGGCTTTACATTGACTAGTGTAAGTTGAGTCTATTGCAAGTATAACAGAGTTAAAACTTGCAGCAATAGAGTAAGATTCTACATCTGGGAAGCTAATACCACCATACTCCCATAATCTTATATGATTTCTATAAGCAATTCTTTGATTTTTAGGATACCATAAGAATGAAGTTAACATTGTTTTCATTTTCTTTGTCAGGTATTAAAGTTATTGAATACAGGATATATATATATATATATATATATATATATATATATGTGTGTGTGTGTGTGTGTGTGTGTGTGTGTGTATATATATATATATATATATATATATATATATATATATAAATATATATATATATATATATATATATATACACACACACATACATTCTTGGGTAATATATAATCATTTTAATAAGTACTAACCTATCTTCAAAAGTAAGAAAAAATAATCCAGTTTTTAATAAGCGGTAACACTTCTTAAATTACTATTTCAAAATTATTATTAATAATCTTAATCACATATTGATAGATTTTTATTTTTAAATATTTTAGTTCTTTTCTTTCCCAATTATATTTTTATTTAGCCTTAAAAGTACTGTCTAATAATTAATTTAACACCAAAGTTTCAGTTTTATTATTAAAATTTAGCAGTGATACTTCTTGAAACTTTTCAATTTCCTTATCTATTTCTTTGATTGAATAAGATGAATCTCCTATAGTTAGTAAACTATCATCTGCAAATAGCTGTATTTTAGATTGACAATCTCTGTTTAATGAAAATCCATCATTTTTTTCATTGCTTCTTATACTGTTAGCTAAGGGTTCAATAATCAATAAATAATGCAAATAGTGGAGGGGCAAGGGACACCCTTACTTTGTGCCTTTCTTTAAAGTAAATTCTTGAAAATTGAAAGATCCAATTTTAACATATGCTTTGGAGTCTCTATACAGTTTTTAATATTCCAATAAACTGTTCTAGAAATGCAAATGCTTCTAGAGTTTCAAACAAGTAGATCGAGTCTAGAGAATCAAAAGCTGTCTCGATATCTAAGCTAGTTAGGGACAATTTCTTGCTCATTCCTTTTGGTAAATCTAAGAAAGTACTTTTTTATATTATTGTACATTAATATATTGACATTAATATATTGATTAAAATCCTGCTTGATCTGTATTAATTAATTTATCTACTATATCACAATATCATACAACTATATCATAATTTCTCTTTCTCCTTCTCTAAATATAGTAAACTATTTCTTTGGAGCTTTTCTCCCTAGGACTCCACTGAAAATGGGCTTATCACCCAGTCAGACTATCCCAGAAAACAAATATTAAATAAATAAATAAGTAAAATTAAATAAATATCTCTTAGTCTTGTAGTGAAATGGAAGTAAATATATTATAGTTTACATTTAATAATGAAATAGGTCTGTATCCTTTCCTTGTATAACTATAGCTTAGATTGCAGAAAATTTCGATAAGGGAGGAATTATTTTGTCTCTTTGAATTATCCTGAAAACTTCAGTCATTAATTCTAAAATATTTAATGGAAGTAGAGTATATAATTCCATACTTAAACCATCTAACCCTAGAGCTTTACAAGTTTCCCTTTTTTAAAGCTTCTTTAACGTCTATCAGGGTAATAAGCTTATTCGACATATTTGGTAATTAAATTCATTAGTAACATTTTTCCTTAAATAAATGTCAATTTTATAATCATCAGGTTTATTATTTTTATTCTTATTAAGATCCTCATGGAGTTTTTTAATAATACGTATTTCCTCTATGTCTGAAGGAAGCTTATTAGTATCTGGATTTCAGATATTATTGACTTGCACCATTTTGGTTAATATCTTACTTCTATTAGCTAATCTATGTAGATTTTTTGAAGTCATCTTATAACTGTGTAATTTTATTTTTTCTAAAACTGTCTTCACTTTATGCATTTAGACTGTTTGATATTTTGTCATTATTTTAATGACTTCAGTATTGTCTAATTTCTTTGTTTGTTGTTCATACCTCACTTTGTGTATTTCATCTTGTATTTCTAAAAACTCTTTATCCCACTTTTTCATTTCATTACTAGCTCATCTTCCCCATCAATCTTTAATATGCATTTTAAGGAGTCACATAGTATGACTTTACTAAAATGACCATTATAATTCAAAGATAAAAAATTCTCTATTTGTTCCTAAAGGTTTTAATTTCATCATATAAACTGGGATTCTTTAAATCTGAAATTTCCTTATATCTATTACTATGTTAATACTTAGTGCCTTATGATCAGATGAAAATAATTTAAAATAATTCACTTTATTAAGTAAATCTATAGAAGCATAAATCCTATCAACTCTAGTTTGCTTCTCATGTGCATAAGAATAATGAGTGAAGAACACTGACTTATCTTCTTCTTTTACTTGTAAATCAACTAAATTATTATTACAAATCTATTTAGGGTTTTAGCTGATGCTAGTATTTTTAGCTTTCTTCTGTTCTCTTATATCTTCTAAACTAGATATGCAGTTAAAATCCCCTGCTAATATTAAACCACCCTTGCAATGACTCTGCAGTAAGTTTAAGTGATCTTTAACCACTATTGCCCCTGTTCCAAGGATCCAGTAAAAATTAGCTAGTCTATAGAATTTTTCATTATATTTAATCATTATAAATGTTTGCATTCCTTTAGGATCACTAACAGATTCCTTGACCTTAGGCAATTCAGTAGATTTTCTCCAAAGTAGTTCATCTCCTCTTTTTGTTAAAAGAAGCAGATGATAACATTTCATAACCTAAATTATTTAAATATTGTATCTTGCAAGAATATACTATCTTTTCTGTTTAATTTTAGATACGTCATTAATGATTTCTTTGGTTGCCATTATTTAATCCATTTACATTAAAAGATAATAGATTAAAACTATTCATAAGTTCATAGGTAAGTACTAGGCTATCTGCCTAGACAGAATGTGTTGACTTTCACCACCCCCTTAGATTAGTTCCCTGTGCCTCTGTCCAGCAGAGCCATTAGTTCCCTGCGCCGCTGTCCAGCAGAGCCACTGCGGTGATCCCCGGGGTAAATTTTCTGTTTCCCATTCACCCGTCAAGGTTTCTCTTGAAGAGTTTTAGTGAGGGGCTCTGCCTGATGTATATTGGAATCTTATTCCAAAGCATGGGGAGTCTCTGGGACATGAATCTATCCCACCAGCATGTCCTATTTATCATTGTGGTGAGGTTTATATCTCTAGGATGTGTGGCTCTCCGGGATTTGTTTTTTTTTTAAGTGGGGCATGTCCATCAATTCTGGGTTGGACATGGCCTTGTATGTCAGGCAGAGATCACCTTTGAGTAAGCGGTATGAAACCGAGTACAGCTGAAGTTTCTTGAGTCTGGCTGCATAGGGCAACTGTTTGAGGCCAGTAATCATCTTGGTGAGGTACTTTTGTGGTCTTTCCAGCTGTTGCAGGTGCCTTGTAAGGTACATCCCAAATGGGGCATTGTATTCTATGATGGGTCTAATGAGTGATGAGTAGAGAGGCACAATAATCTCTTTTGTTCTAGATGCAAACCCTTTTGTGAGTAGGTGGGCCACATAGAAGGATTTTCTAACCACCTTGGCAGTATGATTATGAAAGGAGAGATTACTATCTACTTGGGTCCCCAGATCTCTTATTACATTTTCTGTATTTAGGGGACTACCACCTATGTGATAGTTCATGGGTACTTTATTTTTTCCAAAGGGGATAACTATGAACATTTTGGCATTTAGCTTGATGCCATGATTTTGACACCAGGTGTCCGTCTTAGTGAGACCCTTCTGGAGGGTGTCTATATCAGTCGGAGAATCAATTATGGCCCCTAGTGTGCAGTTGCCTCCGAACTTGGTCAGCCATAGTCCTCCTATGCTTGCCTGTACCTCTGAGAAGTATATACCGAACAGGAGGGGTCCTAGGACTGAGCCCTGGGGGACGCCACTTGTAACTGGTTTAGAGTCGGACATAGAGCCTGCAACTCTCACCATGTGGGTTCTATCCATGAGCCAGATGGCAATCCATCTCGTGACATAGGGGTTTATGTTCAAACCGGTGAGCTTGTCTATAATACTAGAATGGGGAATGGTGTCAGAAGCTTTTGTGAGGTCTGCGTAGGCTGTGTGGACCTCCTTTCCCTCGTCTAATGCCTTGGTAACTGTCTCAAAGAAGTCCACCACGTTTAGGAGGCATGATCTGCCCTTAACAAAGCCAAACTGGGTAGGGTCCCAGGTTTGGAAGTTCCCAATGTCTCTGTTAATGAGTTCCATGATGATGCACTCCATAGCCTTGTAGACCAGGTTAGTCAGGCTTATAGGGCGATAGTTCCTAGGGTCCGCTGTGGCTCCACCTTTGTGGAGCAGGATAACTGTTGCTGTGCACCACTCTGTGGGTACATAGCCTGTAGAGAGGCTGAGTTTGAACAGTGTGTTTAGGTGAGGGGTTAGTTCATTTTGGAGCTCTTGTAAGACACAGCCTGGGACACCGTCCGGTCCCATTGAAGCTGTGTTTTTGGCTTTGGATAGGGCAGTTTTAACTTGTGTATTGGTGATTGATGGGGCCCTACATTCTTCTGGTATGGTTATGGGCTCTTTAGGGGGTTAGAGGGTGGTGAAGTTTGCACTAAACCTGTCTGCCAGAATGTTGGCAATATCAGTTGGTTCAGTGTATTTTGTGCCATTCTGCACTAACTCAGAGCAGATCTGAGAGTTTCCACTTAGGTTCTTGACATAGCTTAAGATCACTTTGTAGATATCTTTGGAGTCATTGGCAATTTTTCTTTTGTAACTAGCCTTGGATGATTTAATGAGGGATTGTAGTTTCTTGCTGATACTGATCAGGGATGTCTTTACTTTCTGGGATTTTACTCTTTTCTGTACTAGTTTCCTCCTTCTGTTGTATAGCTTGTTTATGGCAGGGGTCCATCGGACTGGTTTCCTTTTCTTGGAGGATTGAGTCTTGGTTTTACTTGGGATAGCACAATCCATGCATTCATGCAGATGCTCATAGAGTGCCTTTGTAAAGGTTTCAGCAGCTTGGACAGCATTGTCCTTTAGCATGGGGGCTGTGAACCTTTCCACCTCAGTCTTAAGTAATGTGAAGTTTGGTTTTGAAAAGTTTTTCATGGTGGTTTCCTTGATTGGGGGTGGGGGCAGAATGTGGATATCCAGAGTGATTAGTCTATGGTCTGATATAACCAGCAAGGGGTTGACTTCCGGTGTGGAACACTGGTCGCCCATTTTGGTGATGACCAGGTCTAATATGTTGTTCCCTCTGGTGGGGGTGTTCACCAGTTGATTCCGGGCATTCGAGTTTATAAATTCTAGGAAGAGTTGGGCAAGGGAGTTAGTACTTGAGTAGTTCTCCCAGTTTATGTTTGGGTAATTGAAATACCATGTATTTAAAAAGATTTCATTTAAATGATAATATGACACATTTATCTACCATATTAATTTAATTATATACAAGATTCTAATACATTCCTCCAACACCATCTTAACATTCCACATTGTTTTGAATTCTTCCTTTCTACACACTAAACTACTAAAACACATAAGTAAAATCAAAGACAAGTCTACAACTGTAACTGTATATATTTATAATAAAACACAAACTACCATGGATACCAGAGTTCCTAGTTTGCCTATCAAATAGACAAACTACTTACTATCACCAGGGGTGTAGGCAAGATTTTCAGATTTGTGCTCATAGCTCCCAGACTGCTGCCCTCAACAAGCCACACCCGCATCAGCACATTGCTGTCTACCCACTTCCTTAAACTGCTGACCAAGCCACACTCCTTTCACAATGCTGCTTACTGAATGGATCGCTAACAACCATATGGCAAGATGGTAATTACTTGCATAATGAAGTAGTGTGAACATTTCATTCCAAAAGTGCATCTTTCTGGGTCAAAAAACAAAATACTTTCCCATTTAAATTTTTGCAGACTTCATCCCATTAGAGCTGTACTCCAGTGCCTAGCCATGATAGTATTTTAAAAAGGTGGCATATCCTCCAGACATCTAACAAAATGTATTCTTATGACTGTCTTTTAGTAGCAGTGCTACTGTGTTACAAGCCACAGTGCTGCATCACAACAAGCCTCTGTACCATGTCAAGCTAGCCAGTCACACAGAGGTCCACTCATTCCACACACACACACACACACACACACACACACACACACACACACACACACACACACACATGTATACCAGGTAAATAGAAATACCAAGACGTTGTCAAATAGTCCCAAGTGCCAGTTAGCACCACAGAGCTCCCCAAGGCAACACTAAATATCCACACATACATACTGTTCTCCTACTTTTCAGCATACTCATCTACTAAGACAGTTCAGTATTACTGCATAATACTTACCGAATTTATCATATAAACCTTGTTAATCATAATTACCAGTGACAGAAAAACTGTACCTGATGCTCGATGTTGTATGTTATTTAATGTAGGAGCAGTAGCTGAGCAAAACTAGTTATTTTAGTTCAGTCTGTCTGTGTCTTTCGGCTTTTCCCGGTTAGGGGCTGCCACAGCGGAACTCCGGTCCGCTAATGATTGGTAGTTGATTTTTACGTACCGAGTTACCATCTCTGACGCACAACCTTCAACAAAGGTACGCCCATTCATGCATGTCTCCATGCAGAAGGCGCTCTAGCTGAGAATCGAACCGGCCAGCATCTTACTGTGAGGCGACAACGCTACCGCAGCACCACCACCGCGGGTTAACAAATGGGAAATATAAATGTGCAGTAAACAGTTTTATTTCCAGTCAATCATAACTGACATTAACTGAATTGCTTTAAAATACACCTCCTACAATTCCTTGCCGCACTTAGAAATGCATTCTATAAAGATTTGAACTAATTGCATTAGTTGTAATCATATTTCCAACAGTTCCTTAGCAAACGTACAGGCATACCTCCAAAGCTAAGCGTAGAAGTTCACCAGAAGCTATAATGATTAGCGCTTTCATCGTTGCCAATAACAGACTAGTCAATCCTATATTAAAGTAACAGATACAAAATTTCCTTAGTTTGTAATTGGCTGATTGCGCAAATTACTAAGAGGGGGGGGGTTGTTTGTTATAAAAGACTGAATGACTTGAAGAACTGTTATCTGATAAAGTCCAGTTGTTTTTGAACGGATGAAAGTGTTAATCTTTAAAGTTTCTGGTGAACTTCTACGCTCGGCTTTGGAGTTTTGTCTTTTTCCAGTTTGTGTCTTGTGTTTTTTATACAGGCATACCTCTCAACCTCTTAGAGCAAGAAATCTGGACAAAGCCATACGTAAAATTGGGACAAAGGTCCAAAACAGAGACAATTTTTAAATATTACTCTTACAAACTTAGAATGTTGAGAGAATAACAGGTTTTGTATTAGCATGTATTTTCTGAAGGGTATAAATTTTCAAACTCAAATATTTGTTATTTTCTAACTTCAATATTTGATGAGTTGCCACTAATTTGCCAGAAAATTACAATTTTATGAAAAACGGACCAAAACTAGGAAGCATAAATCTAGACATTATGCGAAAATCTGTACAGATGAGAGGTATGCATACCGGCAGTCAGAATACTAGTGTTATAAATGGAAAAACTAAACCCAGTGTTGTCAGCAATAGCCTGACACATAATTGCAGGTGAGCTGTTTGTATCTCTGGTTTCGGTCCACTACCAATAGTAATAACCTAAAACCATTCACATTGAACAGCAAACTACTCTTACATTTCCCATCAAGTGACAATACTAAACTGGGATTTCATAACAGATTACAAACACTCAAACTCTAAACTTAAACTTTATGCGACTATGTCACACATCTAAACTTATCTAAGTATCTTGTTCAAACATTCTGAATGTTTACCAAATTCAGAATGCAACTCAAAAAGCACTTTGTCATCTAAGCCAAATGCTTCTGCATCCACAAAAGGTATGTCACCTAAATTGTTTCATTTCTGAGTCTCTTATCCTCTCACAAGATTCACTGAAGATTGACACACTTTAGAAGCTAATGTATATTTTGTATATTATACTCTGCTTGGTGTGCTTGTTCACTGGAATGTATATACACTTTTTTATGTAATTGGGCTAAACTTTTCTGTTATTGCTTACATACCTGTATTTTTTGTTGTGAAATATTTTCTATTTCTGCCTGGCTAAACATGAAATTGCAGTGCCCTGGTAAAAATATTAATAAATAAATAAATAGTATTACAAATTTGTAAAAAAACTGAGACGTGAGCCACCTGGTTTTCTTAAATTCTGATTTAAAATAGAAAGATGCAATATCAAGGACAGATTTTAAACGTTGCTCTTATATACTTAGAAAGTTACTGGAATAGCTGCATTTTCTGGAACATATGACATCTAAAACTCAAACGTACTTCATTTAGTGATTGCAGACTACAACAGATTTGCCAGAAAAAAAAAAACAGACTTTAAGAAAAACATACAATTAATACAGTTCACAAACAAGAACACATTCCTGTGTTTTTCCATTTAAACACTTGTCATTGCCAAATGCTTTACTGATTTACTTGCATTTTCAAAAAAAAAACAGCTTGACAAGAGAGTCACATATATTACAAGGAGCAGACCTAAAACATGACACTAAATCAAGCATATTGCCATACTTTTCATTTGCTTTGCCAACACGTAAAATGACTACTTAATCGTTATAGCATTTACTCTATCCTAACCCCTTATTTGAAACAAAAAAGTCTCTCTGGCTCTCCTTTTTTTTTTTTTTACTTAAATGCTCTTAAATAATTGCCATTGCCAGGTAATTGATTTTATTAACAACTTGTAAAAAATGAAATATTTGCATCACTTACCTTAGTGTATGTATCTCCTATCTCCCCTGATTCAGGAAGTGAACAAAATGAATCCTTGTCAGTAGAGTTAAACTTGCTGCACATCTCTCTTGTTGCCTGGATTAAAGAACTGACTGAATGCACTATTTCCTAAAGGAAAAAAAAAAATTTTTTAATTCAAGCATGATCACCTGCAACTACCCAGCAAAAGAATTAGCCACAGCAGTTAGAAAGACAATCAACTGATGTGACGCAATAAAAAAGTCTGTTGAGAAAATCAGCATTACTAGCCAGTATAAACTGTTAATTCTGGAAAAAGGCAGTTGGTGCCAAAGCATATTTAATGTATTCATGTAACAATGCTGCCATTACAACTCCCCTGACTGCACTACTGCAGTTGTCAATGTCACTGACACCCCACCCCCTTCACTCCTGTGCACTGTACCAGGTAAAAGATGAAAGGAAAGCCATATCAAACAACCATGAGGTTGGCTGAATTTCTTACCCTTTTTCCCTATCTTCTGGGAGGTGCTAATTGGGCAATTATCACTCATTCACTAAAAAATGCAAAGCATGTAAAAGCTTGATGAACTGCAAATTACTATGCAGTCTCAGTCATGGCATTTGCATGTGCTATCTATTTTATTTTATTTATTATATATTTTTTCCTCTCCTGGATATTAGTGCCTACCATATTCTACCCCTACTTCAGAAAAACTGTACTGAAATGCATACAGTAAGTATGCCTCCCGACATCCTTGACTATTGCTTTACCTAACATATCCCAAAATTTCAGCAAAAAACTAGCCAAAAGCTACCATGAATTATAGATAATTAATATAGTATACCTGATCTGCAAGGGAATGGAATGCATAATGGAACTTACAAACAAAGACACTGGCAACCTTCAAACACTGGACCCCACCCAGTTTGGGTTCGTGATGGGTCGATCTTCTTTCCTGAACCTGAATGACTTCTTTGAATCAGCCTCCAGAGTTGTGTATGAGGGTAAGGTGGCCTGCACCGCCTATCTGGACCTTGCCAAGGCCTTCGACACCATTCCCCCACTCTGGAATCATCGATAAACTTACTAAGCTGGGCATAAATCCCTATGTCACTCGATGGGTTGCCAACTGGCTTACTGACAGAATCCAGACTGTAAACTCCAAATCATCTCCAGACAAGTGACAAGTGGAGTACCTCAGGATTCAGTCCTGGGACTGATCTTGTTTGGCATCTACGTCTCTGAAGTACAAGCCAACACTAAGGGACTCTGGCTAACAAAGTTTGCAGATGACTGCAAACTCGGAGCCATTACTGAATCCCCAAATGAAGTGGATATTCTACAAAAGGGCCTTACAGAAACAGATGCTTGGTGCCAGAGTCATGGGCTCAAGCTTAATGCCAAGAAATGTATAGTTATCCCCTTTGGAAAAAACATGTACCCATGAGTTACCACATAGATGACAGTACACTAAACACCGAAAGTGTGATGAGAAACTTAGGGACACAGGTGGACAGTGGTCTCACATTTGATAACCACATTGCCACAACAGTCAGGAAATCCTTCTATGTAGCACACCTCATCACTAAGGACTTTTCATCCAGAAAAAAGGAGGTCATTGTCCCACTGTACTCATCCCTCATTAGGCCCATTATAGAGTACAACGCCCCATTTGGTATGTACCTCACAAAATGTCTGCAGCAGCTGGAAAGGCTGCAGAAATACCTCACTAAAAGAATCACAGGCCTAAAGAAGATGCCATATACTGGCCAACTAAAAAAAACTCCAGCTATACTCTGTGGCATATCGTCTACTCAGAGGCAATCTCTGCTTAACATACAAGGCCATGTCAAACCCTGAGATGTTGGACATGCTCCACTTAAAGAAATCCCAATCCCTCAGAGCCACATGCTCCAGGGATCTAAACCTTGTCATCACAATGAACAAAACATGCTGGAGGGATAGGTTCCTGACCCAGAGACTCCACATACTCTGGAATGGACTGCCCATGCATGTCAAGCAGAGCACCTTATTGGCCCTCTTCAAAAGGAACTTTGACGATTGGATGGGAGATAGGAAATTCACCCTGGGGATCATGTGACAGGGGTCCAGGGAAGTAAATATTGTAGGAAGAAATATCCAGGGAATTGTTATGGCTAGGCTTGTATAGACCCTAGGGCCGATAGCCTAGAACCAACCTATGAACCTGTATAGGTCAAAAAAGAAAGGCTATTAATTTATTTAATTATATATTTTGCCATTTACAACTATTAATCACAAATATTAAATAGCCCAACAAACAGTATATTATATCTCTATTTATGTAATAGTATAAATTACCCATTAAATATTCCTAAATCATTCACTCATTCAATATTATCTCCAAATAAGTAAGTATAACAGAGTGGGACCTAAAGAGATAAAGACATCTGTAAACTTACAGGTGACAGGAAATCTTAATATATTAAACTATAGTACAAAAGAGAAATCAGTACACATATATACTTATGCTAAAAGACATAGACATATTTTATAGCTCTAACAAAAGCAATTAATTCATTTTTAAAGTACAAGTGTCTATATCTCAAAATTGTGTAACACTGTTATGACAAATATCAAAATATTTAAAAATCCTTTTGCTTATAAAACTACTTCATAAAAATGTATACATTAGTGAGGTCGAAGAGAATGGCTTGCTATTTCTTTAGAAGAAATATATATATATATATATATATGTGTGTGTATATATGTGCAGTCTATATTGTATTCAAAAGCCACAATGTGTTCATTTCAAATATATTCTTCCTCCCAGATTCAAACACATTGAAAAATCTATTTTACTTTCTATCAAAATGGATGTAGTGATTTAGCAACAAAACACTCAGATTTCAGCTCTGACCCATGAAATGAGTCACCTCAGGTAGTCTATGTGAATCCAATAACATACAACATGTAAAAAGCTTCAAAGTTCAAATGAACAAGCTTCAAATTTCAGATTATTTTTGCTCATTTTTATATGATTTTATATGTAAATTATATGAGATATTGAACACTCACATATCTGCCATATGCAGGTACATGTAATACACATCTTTTCTAAAAGCAGTTTATTTAAAAATACATTTTCTATCTTATTTTCTTAGTAGTATTCTATCTTCTTCATGTTTTTCTAAAATCTTCCATTAAAGAGCTATGTAATCATCACTTCTCTATTAAAGATTATAGTATGTGTACATATTTCTTTACTGATACTGCTCTTTTATTAATCTTGCATATTAACTATTTAATCATTGTGCATTTTCATATCCTTCACAAGATATTTACTTTTCTTATTAATGCTAGTATTGCAAGCAATCTTTCTGTATAGCTTGTTTAACTTGAATGTGTGTTTTTAGCCATCTTGAACTGCTGTTCTGATGTAAGCTTCACATACTGACATAAGAATTTGACCACAGCACACAACAATGACAACTCACAGCACACAGTAGCTGCTAATTGCCTCTAAGTTTCTCATTCCTCTTAGCTCTTTTAAGCTGTCTAATCAGTAACAAACATCTAACTATATTACTTTCAATTAATATACACAGTTAATATGTATAGTTAATAACACTAAAGTATAAGCTATTAACATGCAAAATGTAAGCAAATTATCATCTCAGTATGAAACATTACTGTAGCTTTTGTCTTACCAAGTCTTCATTTCTAGGAAAAGAAAAGAAAAATTTGTTATTTTGAGTAGATTCACATATATACATGAAAAAAGAAAGAACAAGAAAGTTTTTTTTTTTCTTCTTTCACAGATAGCAGTGATGAACTTTGACCTAGATTTTCTTTAGGGCAGTTAAAGCCAGGAAGAATCCAACATTCTGACAGAAATGGAACATTTATTTGTTCTCATCCTTTCTCTAAGTTTAATTGCTTCATAAAGGACATGTGAAAGGAATGTGTTACAGAGGAACAAAGAAAACAAAATCACTGCCATTTTAACACTTCTAATTAGTATATTACTTAGAAGTGGCATTTACTTAACCCAGCAATGTACATACTAAGCAAAGTTGAAGAAATAAAATTCTTAACTTATACAGTCTTAAACAGGATTTTCCTTTACTAATTTGTTAATAATTTAATGACATTCTCATACAGGAAGTATTTGTTTAACATTTAGAAATATACATATAAGTTTAGTTAAATGAAATATATCAAGTCTTTTACTGTGAATATAGTAAAACAATAAAACTAACCATTTAAATTCCCCATAATGATACATGTTTTAGCTTAAAATATAAATATATACTTACATATGTTTTCAAGGTTAAAGTCCAGTGCAAACCTTTTACTTAAAGAGCAACTCTATTGTCTCAGAAACCAAACGTCCTGTAATCAGAGAATGAAAGTCAGTTGTTTTTAGGCTTTTTAATTTTAGAAGCAGTTTTCCAAGGGTCTATATTGAAAGAAACAAAGTTACAAAGTGCGAATGCTCAGGTGAGCATAAATGCCGCAACTTGAAAATGTTTTTAGTCCTCCACACCCCCCGCTAAATATATATTCCAACTCTGAGATTGCACTACAGTGAAGAAAGGGCAAATATTCCGCTCTTCACTGTACTGTGTTAAAAAAAAACTGCGCATAGCGGCATTTTCGCTCATCTGAGCATTTGCACTTTGTAACTTTCATTCTTTCAATATGTAACCGTTTTCCAAGAATTCAGCTCACACTCTTCATGGATTTACTGTTCTACTCCATTTTTCAGTATTATTAAGGATTTTATTGCTGTTAACAAAAGTAGATGCTTCCTCCAGTGTGTTAAATAGTTTGGTTTTGTCAGAAATAAATAATTTGATCTTTGCAGGAAATACCAAACTGGCTTTAATATTGTACTTTTTAAGTTCCTTGATCAGTGGTAAATAGGAATTTCTTTTACTCATTACTTTACTGGAATAATCATTGTCAAATCTGACTACATGTTCAACTATACGTGGGATGGACCATGCTGTTTTTAATGTTAGATCTTTTTCTAAGCTAGACATGAACTTAACTATAATTAATTGTGGTGGTGAGTTTTCCTTCTGTGAAGGTGCTGTCAGGGATCTATGTGCCCTTTCAATTCCAAAAGATAAAGTTTCAGGTAGATTTAATGTTTTGTGTTGACAGGTAGTTAAGACGTTTATTATGTTGCCTCCCTCATACTTTTCAGGCATGCCATAAAATCTAACATTATTTCATCTCAGTCTGTTTTTTTAAATCATTCAGTTATTTCTATGAAACAATTATTTTGATTTTAAAAGAAATTCAGTCTGAGACTCACCTTCAGTTATTCTTCATTTATAGTAATTTAAAGTTTCTTCCATACTACTGATTTGTGTACTCTGTTGTTTCATAAGCATTTCTAAATGTTCCATCTTCTTTCTGGCCTATTCCTTGAAACTTTCTAGTTTGGTATCCAATTTGTCTATTTTATATCATCCTGCATACTAGATATTAGGGTCTGTATGTCTTTTTTTAACACAAGAATCCTAAATGGTATTTCTTGAGTGGCTCATGAAGTCTCTTCTCTCTTAACCAAGCATTTGAAATTCTGACAGAAAATTACAGATTTTGAAGAACTTGAAACTGTAAATTGTTTCTCTGACTATTAGTGAATAAAATTAGCTAAAAGTATCTCCTTTTTTATAATGTTTTGTCAGAGAAAAGTTTTCAGTCACAGAGCATTCACCAGTTGCTGCTCTCAGTTAGTCATCTTGGCCATACCCTTCATCATATCTCTCACAATTTCTAATGAAAAGATAATCTTAGGTGATGTTAATTTCAATTGTTAGATTATCTCTACAAAATCTCCCTCAACTAGCCTAAACCTATTTAAATGATTCAACTAATTTTCTCTTCCACACTTTATAGCAATCCCAAAAACAGTGGCTCAGTTCTTGACTGTATATTGGTGTCCTATTCCACTAAGTATGTCTCCAGTGATACCCTTTCTGATTCCTCCATGATCACCTCTCTGTATATGCAGACAAGGTACCCACCATGTCAAACAACACTTGCTTAGAACTTCCCGTAACTTCACTAATTTTAAATCTGATACACTTAACAGAATTCTAATCGCCTTTAACTGGTCTATCCTGAAAAATATTCCACTCATTGAATCTGTACACAAATTTAACTAATTTTTCCTGAAAACCTTCAGCAGTCTGGCTCCAACAAGAACAAAAAGAATAAAGAATAAACATACTCCTTGGTTATCCACTCAAAACAGGCACCTAATGTAAGAAAGAGTTAGGGCTTGGAAAGAAAGGTTAAAATATAGGTCAAAACCTACAACACTTTAAAGAACTAAGTTACCATACTGAAAGACAGATTCTTGCTGACAAGAAAATTACTTCAGTAACTCCTTACTAAACCTGTTTTGCAACCCTAAAAAATTCTGGTCTTCTGTTAATAATATAGTCCACCCTGGGATATCCACCAGTCCTAATCCTGCCCCAAAAAACACTCCCTCTGCAATAGCTACTCAGTTTAATACACACTTTATAAAATGCATTAAAGCCCTTAATGAGTATTTTTCTCACAACGATCCTGACGTGTTATGTTCAAACAGCAAACACCCCGTTTCACCCTAAAACCCATCCTAACCTCCTACATCAAATCACTTCGTCTTAAACTGAAACCCTGTTTTCCTTCACTAGGTAATCTCCTAGCGGAATACCTCAAGCTGGCTGCCAGTGCTGTAGCTTATCCAGTGTCTATTCTAATTAACAGATCTATCAAGGAATCATATGTTCTTTCTTTGCGATAAAAATTCTTCATCATCCCCCTTCATAAAGAAGAAACCTCATCTGATATAATTAATTTCAGATCTACCAACATATTATCCCCTTTATCAAAAATTCTGGAGAAGTGCATTCACAAACAACTTCATAAATATATTCTTCAAGAAGAGCTCCTGATTTCCACACAGCATGGTTTTACACCCACCTGCAGCACTACCATGGTCTTATTAGCTTTTACAGATACTATTAACAAAGCCAGAGATGAAGGCAAACTTGTTTTGTTTGTGTTCCTTGATCTCTCTAAGGCTTTTGATGTAGTCTCTCAGAAAAAAAAAAAAGCTCCTCTACCAACTGTCTTCCCTCATGTTACCACAACCCACACTGCTGTGGTTTAACAACTACTTAACTGATAGGCACTAGTCTGTTAAATGGCACTCCACTTTTTCTCCCTTTCTTCCTGTCAATGCTGGTGTGCCACAAGGCTCCATTCTTGGCCCTCTGCTCTTTAATATATTCACTAACAATCTACATAAATCTTCTGAGCAAGCTTGCCTCATACAATACACTAATGATTCTACTCTAATATGCATTTCCAACAACCTAACACATCTTCAGAGAATTACTCAATAAGCCTTTAAGTCTGTTTAAAGTTAAACATAGGATAATCACCTGATACTAAATCCCCCCAAAAATAAATTACTTCTCTTTTTTCCCAAAGCCAATTTCCATGAAAAAAAAATGTTTAAATTTCTTCCTTAAATAATACTACAATTGAAGTTACCTCACATACAAAACTACTTGGCATGATGATTGACACCAATCTTAAATTCAGTTTACATATCTTCAACAGCATCAAGAAAACCCATCAAAAATAGGCACCCTACATAGAGTAAATAAATTCCTTACACACTCTGCTAATGTAAATCTAGCTACTCTTACCTTGTCTTCTACATGGAGCCCCTATCATGACCAACCTACAATCCTCACAGTTCTAAACTTGAGCAGTGCTATATCAAAGTTGACAGATTTGCTTACAATAAACTTTACAGAACCCTCCACTGTTCAGCACTAAAAACTTAACTGGATCAAGCTTTCTCAACACTTCTTTTACTCCGCTCACATTAACCCATACAGACAGTCATCCATATCTCATCTGCCTGCCCAGCAATTAGACCACTACTCCAATACTGTTTTCCAAATTGTCCTGTTTGGTCAAATAATAAACATCCGTAAAACACAAAGGGCTGCCAGGCTCAATCTCTATTCCAATAGTGTAGCTAGAACTTGGAGATTTTTCCCCAGGTATCTGCTGAAGAAGGGCACCTGTGCCCATTCAGACTTTCCCAGTAAACAAATGCTAATAAATAAATGAATGAAAGGCATATACATGCATGAAGTACAACTTTAAAGATGACTAAAATACAACTGGGTATGCCATATTCAAATCAGCATAATTTTCTAACTTATATGCAATACCTCACTTAGCAGGTTTTAACTTGTTTTCCTACATAAAAAGTTAGTTTTCTGTTCCAGGCACTCTATCACCATATATATTATTTTACATTTCTGCTACACAGAATCCCTTTAACACTGATTTTATTAAATATATTTTTGATTGTGGTAAAACAAATCTGCATTATAAATGCATATATTTCTTCATCTTTACTTAAACTTTTTTCAGTTTCAGCATTTCACAGTTGTTTGAAGCAAGAATAATAGCGAGTGTTCATAGGTTCATAGGTTGGTACTAGGCTATCAGCCCTAGGGCCTATACAAGCCTAGCCATAACAATTCCCTGGCTATTTCTTCCCACATTATTTACTTTCCTGGACCCCTGTTTAGCAGGGTGACTGACGTGATCCCTGGGGTGAATTTCCTTTCTCCCATCCAATCGTCAAGGTGCCTCTTGAAGAGGTCCAAAGAGGCACTCTGCTTGACATGTATGGGCAATATATTTAATAGTGAATTGCATCCCCAGAATGCATTCCTTTTCTATTTAACCAATTTATTTTTAAACTTACATTCTGTAACTTCTCTTACGTAGAGCAATACAGTATTCCCATTTTCCATGTTTTTTTTTCATTAAAATTGCATTATCTATACAAGTTAAAATATTTGAACATTTCCCATATTCTGCATATTTATTTTCTTATATCCTCCATCTTCCTTTATTTCCTTAATTATCTCATCCAGATACAAAATAGGCATGAGTTCAGTGGACAGATTAATTATTCATCTCATTATTTTCACTACAGCTCATTTATCATTGGCCGACAGTATGACCCTCTGTGTCTCTCTGTATATATATGTGTGATTATGTGTGTGTGTGTATAAATATATATATATATATATATATATATATATATATATATATATAAATATATATGTGCGTATATATACACACACACACACACACACACACATATATATATATATATATATATATATATATATATATATATGTAAACTTTGAACTTCATATGGTCAAGCCGATAACATCGAAGTTTTGAAAGTTTGAACCTTTCTTTAAAAACAAATAAAAAATAAAAAGTTTTTTTTTTTTTTTTTTTTACGATTATGCCCCACACCCCCTGCTAATTAAATATACCAGCTCTGAGATCGCACTACAATGATGAGAATGGTAAATTTCCTATTTCATGCTGTACGGTGATCTCCATTTAAACCAAAGTTTTAAAACTTTGATCTTATGGTTTCGACCACATGAAGTTTGAAGTTTTGAAACTTTGAGCTTCCAAAGTAGAAGTATATATATATATATATATATATATATATATATATATATATATATATGGGATCCACACAGATCCCCAAATGCACTTTCCGCCGAAGCAGAAATCACAGAGCATACTTAACCGAAAGTGCTGTTCACCGAAGCAGCACTTTCGGATAAGTATGCTCATTGTGCCGGTCGTACTATGGTGCGGATAAGCGAAAATTCCTTTCCCCCACTGTAGTGAGACTGAAGGAAAGTAAACCCACCCATGTGGGGGGCTATGCTCCCACATAACCCCCCTAACTAAAAATACCAACTCCGAGATCACACTACCACAGGGATAAGGGCCAAAGTTCAACAGGATAGCCAAGTGTTTACTTACCTGGAGTGGTAAGTCAGTGTTCCTGGACATCGGTGTTCTGGTGCTGTTGGCCTTTTCTTCTCAGTGATATGAATTTCGGGTAAGTGATATTTCGGTCTACTGAAGTAGACCGATATATATATTATTCCACCACCTCTGCATTCTTCATTCTCTTTTAATTTTTGTTTTGTTTTATATTCTGTATTTTCTTCTACATTTTTAGACTATAATTTTATTGTATCCTTTTACTTGTTTCCTTCCCTGTGTAACTATAGATACATCTCTCTCTCTCTCTCTCTCTCTCTCTCTCTCTGTGTCTTTACTGAGCTCCACAAAACTTGGGAGACCTTTCCCGTTTTTCTTTGTATTTCAAAACTTTTTGCATTTACTAAAATATCTGCCTTTCTCTACTTATGTCTTGTTCATCCTCCTCTTTAATGCCATATGGTATTTCCCTCTACTTTTTATTTCCATTCTTTTCCCCTTTCACTTCATTGTTTACATGTTCTGTACTGTTTCCCTGTTTTTTTTTTCTTTTAGTGCTAACCTCCATCACACCCATTTTTCATAAATATTAGCTGTTTATAATAATCTGCATATTTTACCTCTCCTGTAATTCTTTATCTGTTGTCTTATTGTAATTTTACTATCAGTTGTTCAAAATTCATATTCATAGCTATTTGATCTGAAAACCTAAATTTAATATTCTCTTAACTTTAGCTTATTGTGTATTAATTCCCTAAAATTAAACCAGTAAAAGTCTTCTAATTTCCCTTGCTGATATCCAGATATCTATATATCTATATGTTTATATCTATAGGTAATATATATATATATATATACACACATATTTATATGTGATCTGCACAGCCGAAAGACGATGATATATATATATATATATATATATATATATATATATATATATATATATATATATGTATATATATATATATATATATATATATATATATATATATATATATATATATATATATATCCTGGGCTCCTTAACCCATGTATGGCATACTTTTCATAAACATGTCCTCCTATTTCCTTCTCTTATTAATTTTCTAAATAATATCACATTAAAGTTTTCCAACCAAATAATTATTTCACATAAAAATAAGAACCAAGCTGAAGAGCAGAAAGCATAACAAAACAAACAAATAACCAACAGGTTATGCTAAGGATGCACAAGAAGGCTCTCAGTGAGTAGTATTTATTACAAAAAGTTAAGAGTTAACCACTTTCTTCCTGGCAAAAAGGATTTTGTCAGATCTAGTGATAAAATTCAGTCAGGTAATTTTAAAGTAGTGCAAGTCACATGATTAAATTCTTAAAGTTACGGTGTAACTGTGACATAGTAAATAATACAGATGTTTTTAAAATATTTTGAAACATTTAAAAAGCTTATATGAAGGCTAAAACAACTTGATGCTGGGAGGACATTTTAATAGGGTTTTTTGGCATAGATTTTGCTATTTTATCCGTGCATGATCTGGCAAAAGGAATTCAAGAATGTAAGTTTTTATTTGTCTCCTTCCCATCAGAAAAGATTCAATGAAACAATTCGTCAAGAAGAAGATGCACAGAATATGCTGAATAACAACAACCAAGGGATCGTGAAAAATGTAAGTCTATGGTATTTTTTAAATCTTCTTCATTGTGTAAGTTTACCATCATTATAAATTTTTAATATAAATAAATCTTCAGATAACTTTTTATATACTGAATGATTAATTGCTTCTGTACATGAATACCAAAAATTGGCAAAATGCCACCCTTATTTTCCCTACAAACCTCCAATGTAGAATGATCAATGTATACTTTATAAAAGTTAAAGTGTAGTTGATATCTACACAAGAGCTGGATTAAAGCCTCTCACCCCTGGAAAAACTGTGACATCTTTTTTCAGCATTGATAATTGTATATCACATTGTATAGTATAACTCTAGGGACCCCAAAATATCACATGCTTTGGTGAGATATGTGAGGCTTCTAGGTACTATGGCATCATATATTTAAATATAATTCACAGCAAAGTAGAAGCATTGTAGATCAGTTTGTAGATGGCTTTATAATAGTGATTTGAATGACAAACATTGTATCAGCAGCGGTAGCTAGTAATAATGTAGGAATACCAGTGCTGTTTCCTTTTAGGGTGGAATACACTGTGCCAAGGCCTTTTACAGAGTGATCATAACTTAAAATGCTTCTCTGATTATATAAGCAGGTGTTAGCTTTTAGAAAATGGAAGACAAATGAATCTTAAGTTTAACTTAGCATTCCCTTCCTTCATGTGTACATGCACACACCACTTTCAAACTGACATCATTTTGTTTCTGTGACATAAGCTTGACAGTGAGACTGTGTTCCATATGACCAACAACTTAAACTTTAAGTTTAAATACTACCTTTCCAAAATCCAAATGAAAATGTAGCAGTGACAAGATATATGTAATATGCAGTTGTGATAAGATTCACAACAAATACAAAGTGTGTGCATGTGTGTATCACACACACACACACACACACACACACACACACACACACACACACACACACACACACACACACACACACACACACACACACATTATATACATATGCATTTATTTGCCTCCAAAACACAAGGTACAAGATTTGATCCTAACCTCTGGCCATTGCCTGTGTGGAGTTTGTATGTTATCCACATGTCTGTGTAGGGTTCCTTTCACCTCTGAAAAAAAAAGTTGGATGTTTCCACATAAAACTCGTGAGGTACGCCAATACAGTGCACTCAAAATTAAATGGTGTTCCTGGCAGCAGCACAGACTGTAGGTGGTGATTGTTGGAGGAAGAGTTGCAAGGACCAACTACTTTAGGCATCAACTGAGGTAATTTGTATCATCTAGATAGTAAAGCCCTGGTCACAGACTGTATGATGTGTCAAAGTTAGGCCACTTATGGAGTAAAATTGGCTGTAGGCGATATGGTCGTGTTGACTAATGTCAAAAAATGAGCATTAGAGTCTGTCTGTGATGAATGGGTTGAGGATCCAGTCTGATCCAACCAATGCCAGGAATGCATGTTAATGATGAGAGGGGTACATGTGCCTCTAGTGACCAGTCTATGCCTGCCATAAAGCCTTGCAGCCCAGAATCAATAAGCTGCTGGATAGCTGATGTCCAGTTGCCTATCCTTATTTATCTGAGATAGCTCTGTTGAGTGCAGTCTAACATAAAACAAATCAGCTTGCCATAATGAATTAAGGACTGCTACAGTGATTATAGAGTCACTAACAGGACTCATCTTGGAGGTGACGACATTATGGTGAGGAAGAGACTGGGCATCCTGCAGCAAAAGGGATTGATTATGTTTTATGAGGATGTGCATGTTGGTCAGCTCCAAAATACTACTCTCACTACATTTGCCGCTTTTTACTGCTTACATTAAAATTTTATGTAGCTATAAATAATCGTTGCTTATATGATGATTCTTATTTTGCACTGCAAAAAGGTTTGAGCATTGTCCACCCACCATTCACTGATGACTGTTTGAATGGATGGTGGTGGAGTGTTACTTGCAAAAGTGTGTAAAGTGAAATTGATAAAGCTTGTATTTGTGTGAGGAATTGGCAGTAATGATTATAATGGCAACATGATTTTAGAATATGTGTGGGGAAAGCTGTGGGGGTACAGCGGTAGCATTGTTGCCTCACAGCAAGAGGTTCTCCTGTTCGATTCTCAGCTGGAGTGCCTTCTGTGTGGAGTCTGCATGTCCTCCCCATGGTCGAGTGGCCTCCGAAAGACATGTGTGAATGGGCATGCCTTCGCTGAAGGTCGGGCATCGGGCTGGCAACTTGGCACCATAAAAACCTACTGCCAATCATTAGCGGCCCGGAGTTCTGCTGTGGTGACCCCTAACCAGGAAAAGCCAAAAAGACAAACAACAACACATTGATGTGTGGCTTTGTTAATGCAAGTCAGTAATAAGGGAGTAATAGTACTTTAGAGGTACATTTATTGTATGCAGAAGGTTTGGAGACTGGATAGTAGAAATGTAAAGATCAGGGGTAGTTGGGAAATTGAGAATGGGAGGCAGGTGAAGTAGGATACACTTCCAGATCCTGTGTAGTAGCTACTCAGTGCACACATGCACACTGTGATGGAAGAATCAGAGATCACAAATAGACTGTAAGAGGTAAGTGACAATGCTGTAGTGTCAGGAGAATGTTGCAAAAGACTTGCACAAGTATGAATATGAATTTGACCTCAGTAATAATAAAATTCCTTAGAGTGATGCATCTCCAGCTTGTACCCATCCAGTGTTAAATTGCAGACATACTGGGAGCCCTCATAAGCTGTCAATGGGATGAATGATTGGGGGAAAACACAAATAGTGCTAAGTCTAATCATTTGTATGGAGTAATAGTAGTTGCAGGAGATACCTGTGTATTGTGTGTGTGTGTGGGGGGGGGGGGTGTGACACAGGTTACTTTCATATCTTATGACTTCTACAGAAACCAAAGGCATACACAGATATGCAAAGATGTATTATTGAAGCACCAGTCGAAGTTTACTTCCATGATTCACTGACATTAATATTCAAAATTCGTAATGTCTGTCCCTCATCTTATCCTACTTATAGGAGAATTAAGGTTTAAGAGGAAAGCAAAAATAGGCATGTATTGTAAGCACAGTATCTCTCTGCTGTGTCACGAATGTCAGTTATAGGGAAGCCTGGGGTCATAAGGTAATACTTCTACATACACCATTACCAGGTGATCAAACATACGTAGCACTGTGTGTCACGTTACAGCTGCCTTCTTTTAATACATTGATATTAGCTGATAAGCAAACATACATAACACTGTGTATCATGTTGTAGTTGCCCTCCATTCCTGATCTCTGCATCCCAAGAAACAATATCTTTCAGAGGAAGTCTCATGGTGTCGTGGAGGAACCAATAGCTGGATAATTTACATGTCCAATCTATAAAGTTTGATGAATGTGTGCAGGATTGTCCTGTCTGCTGCATTGCAGATGTTATGACTAGAAGTGCTATTCATCTCTACCTAGGGTTTAGAGACATCTTTAGTGGAATGGGTAAAGAAGAGCTGGGCTAGTTAAAAGTGGGAAGTGCTATATGTCCTGAGAATAGCTTTAATGTATCCAAGTTACTAGTGTACTGCAGCTTGGCCCTTTTTGGTACAAGCAGTTAAGGTAAAAAGATACTAATTATCTTGATTGTATCAAGGTGTGTTTTATATCCCTTGAGTAAAACTTCACAAGGAATCCTGTTTCCACTAGTTTGCATAGCTTGATGGTCTGCAATGAGTGAAACTGGGAATAAATTTATAACTGAAATAAAATTGTTCAGCCCTTATGAATCGGGAAAATGGTGACTCCCACCATGTTCTGCTTGATAATTTGTTAATCCTTTGAACTGAACTGTATTTTTGTAAGTTGCCTTTTACATGTCATCTGTAACCAGTCATTCAAGCATAAGTTCTTTTCTCACTGAATCGTTTTCTTCATTTATTGACATA
>NC_056748.1:510140309-510185309 GCF_019279795.1 Protopterus annectens
ATAACGGGTTACCTTAGGGATAATATTCACAAAAACAAATAATAGCTGAGCATATTTTATCTGAGGAAGGCCTTGCACAAAGGGCAAGAGTAAACATCAGTCTAGCAAGTCTGGAAACATCAGGTGAGAGGACTGGCAGCAGTTTGCCCAATGAAAGGATCAGAGTATCTTGGATAAAAGTGATGACATTGAGATAACTTTAAATATTATTTTGATATTTCCACTGATCTAGCAAAAAGGGGACTAGCATAATTCTCTGCAGACTGCATGTATGACAAATACATTGTAAATGATGTGTGAAACTAAACAAGCTATTGGGTCAGCAGGCTCATCAAAATCTGCAGCTGAGTGTATGACATGGGCAAATATTTTTTGCTTTTTGTTTGCTTTTCCACAGAGTGATGTTGTGTCCTGTTCAGTACTGTGGCATGAAAAGGCTCAATGTTACATTAATGGGTTTCCTTGTATGGACTGAAGCTCGTGTGTGTCGAGACTGAGGGTGATCACTGCACTCGGTCCAGATATCCCTTTCCCCTACATTCCAGTGAACCTGGAGGTAATTATATTAAGTAGGAGGACAGAGGTTGCAGCCTTTCAGAACAAGGGATAATGAAAAAGTGTATTTGGGAAAACATTTCAATAAACTGGCTTTCTGATTATTTCTTGTGTGACTTTATCTTATTTTACATGTGTAAAATGTGTCATTTATTTGACCATACCTAAGCATTAACTTAAACAGCTTAAAAGCTTATGCACTCAAATTGTTCTATGACATATTTAGACCTTATTACAGTCTCTGTTCCCACTCTTTAAATTTACCAGTTCACAGATCCTTCAGTATGAATACCAGATGTCTGACAGCTAGCATCACTTAGCCTTTCTTGGTACTGGGACTATATACCATGCCACTTCAATGAGGCATTTTTGGGTGAGGGAGGTTTGCAGGACTTTTAAATTCTAAGCAAATTTGAAAGCAAGTAAAATTGTAATGTATTTTAAATTTAATAAAAATATACTGGTCCTTGTCATGGTGTTACAAATGTAATATAACTACAGTGTACAGGAACAGTATACAGATTCTTTAACCTGCTAAGAAGCTCATTATACAAGAAGCATGGTGAAACCTTAAAGAAAAGCATTTTAATGCCTTCCTAAGCCATCAGTAAAGTTGTTTTCTACCCAGTGACTAATATTAGTTGAACCTTGCAGGTGTGTCTAAACAATATTTTGAGGAACATGCTCTTTATCTCTCTTCATATTTCTAGCTTTTATTTAGTCTTCTTTTGCTAACTGGAAAATGTAGAAAAGTATCGTTTTACCTGTCTTTCTGTAGAGATAGGCTATTACGAGGAAAATTAGCATACTAAAGTTGATTTAGCTGCTGATTATCAGTAGAAGTGAAAGGAGCAGAATGTGAATAAACTTAATATAAGACTCCCAACAAATGCAAAATACCGACAGGGCTGCTTCCTTTTGCAGTATCTCCTGTATACATCTGAACACCCCATCCCCCACAAACACCTGCGCACATCAGCCCTGAGGTGCATATCAACAAGTGAGCGCTCCCCTTTAAGATCAGTGTTTAGTGAATTAGTCCACATCATGCATTCTCAGTGGGATCAGAAATGTTGAGTGGAGTGGTGCTTAGATGGAACGGTAGAAATTAGGTGATCAGGACAAAAGCAGTTGTGAGAGTGAGAATTGAAGGAAAGCATACAAATTACACCTCTTAATCTTCTTCGCAAGTCAGTGACTATATTGGAAAAAGACAGTCAGTTGCAATAAAATCAGTAGCAGATTTCTAAACCTAATTATAGGCTATCAGAACTGGATGAAAATATTAATACTGGCATTTATCTCAAGGCAAAACAAGTCTGTAACTTCAGTTTTTTACATTATTTCAGATTTGGTCTTAGAAATTAACATTGTTAAAGGGATAGCAAAGCAATGTCTTGGGGAATGAATGAAAGACAAGGAGACTGCTGTAGTAAGCATAAAATAATTCTCTCTCCCTATGGCATTTTGTATGCGGCTTTGTATGTGCAAACAAAGTTTATTGTCTCTAGCATTTTGCACATAAATAGAAAACAGGATAAATTCATAAAAGCCCGTACAAGCAAGACCTCTACATACAGAAATTCTTGCAAATGGTACTGCAGCTGAAACTCCATTAACCCTCCAGGAAGTTCCATTATCCAAATCTGAAATTTCATTTTGTTTGATTAGTTGCAGGACATCAGGCTGAATAAATTTGTCGGACAAATTTATGGAATACGTTTGATTCATGGCTTTGACCTACAACATCTATTATGTTGTATGAGACGTCATTTGCTGTACTTTCTACACAACTAATTGGAAGCTTTTAAGAACAGTATTAAATGGAATAGATTGCTTTATTTTATATTCCATTAGAAAACTACCTCCATGGCAATAGAATCATGGATTAGACAGACTGGAATATTTTTTTTACTATCCTTTAAAGGATGCCAGCATGTTTTATACAGCATGAAGCCATAGTGAGATTTGATTATTTGCCTTTTAAATGAGAGCATTTGATTTTTTTTATGCTGCTGTGCAAGATTTTTCAATCACTGTGCTTTAGTAATTACTCTAATTATGTATCTCATTCATAAACAAATGGAAATTACAGTAAAGAAAAACAAATCAAAACTGTAAATTCTGCCCCGAAATACATTTTAAAGTAGATAAAAACAATGTTAATATTACATTGAATAAAAGTGCTGACTGCTTTTAAAGCACACAGTGAAAAACATTGACCCCAAGACAAATCAACTATTGATTTGGTGATTTCTACCATGGGAAATAATAAAGTAAATGTATATGCAGAAAACAGTACAGTTCTTGCTAGCTTCTAGTGAAGGACATAAAGGTCTGTAGTGGAGAACATGGAACAGAATGCTTCATTTTAACCCTTGAACAATATTTTCCAGTTTGTAAACTGAGGTCTTTTGATGACAAAATTGTATGGTTTCCATGTGTTTGGAATGCATATCAAGTGTCTTCACAATATGTACGTGCAATCCTGTTTGTATTTTTTGGGGGGGGGGGGGGGCTGCAGGGAAGTATACATCTGTGGGCTCCAAACTTCTTCATGACTAACACACTCCTCATATGTTTTCCATACCCAGCCACTGACTAAATCAGAAGTAACAAACAAGTTTGTAGAATCCAGCAAATAGGAAGAAGGTATAGAACAAAACAACGAAAGCTATAAAAATGCATATAAACAAATGCAAAAGTACTTTCACATTTTTTGATATGTATACGCATTAATGCTCCAAATACTGTTTAGAACCATCATATGTAAGAAAATTAAATATTTTGAATTTAATGTCAGCATCTATATCCCTGTCTTTTCACATCATCCTTTTTTAAGCACATTATAAGTAAAAATGTCTAGCTGGTTGGACATGATCAAGACATAATAGACCACACATATATGCTATTAAGCTCAATGTAATAGACCTTCCATGTCTGAGGGTCCTCTGTCTGTTATTTTCTCTTAATGCCCATTCCAGAAGATATTACTGCACTTAACAAGCAGCCTTTTTCTTGGTTCAAAGGTTCATATTTATATACTAGCCTAACAACCATTCAAGCCTTCAAAAGCCTAGCCATGCAACCAAAATATATCCCAAAGGCCATTTTGCCTTAGAGGTTGTTTTTAAGGATGTATGCTAGTTAGGGAATAATTTAATTGCTGCCTCTGTCCATCAGAGACAAAGGTGTCAGACCAGGTATGAATTTCCAAGTTTCTATCTACTGGTCCAGGTTACATAGAAGAGAGAAGTTGGTATAATGGTTAAGGTTTACGTCTTCCATGCATATGATACAAAGTTCAGTCCTGACCTCTGTCCAATACCTATTTGGAGTTTGTACTTTCTCCTGGTCTCTCGCTGGGTTTCCTTCCACCTCTGGGGGAGAAAAAAAAAAACCTTCCTGTGTGTTTCCATCTCAAACTCGCCTAAGAATGGAGTTGTGGGTAGCAGTACAGACTATACATGGTACCCTATAGGGGGAAGAGGTGTACAGACCAACCATTTTGATACATATATTGTGGTCCACAGTATCCCCTAGATAAGAGAACATAGATTGCAGATTGTACACAATGTCTTTAGGTGATTCAGTCATGTGGACTAATGTTAACCACAACAGAAAACAGAAGAAAAAGCTTGCAGGAATTGTGGTGAGGGAGAAGCTTCAGAAGACTGAAACAGATGTCATCAGAAGTAGTGACAGACTCATGGCAATCAGACTCCAGCATAATGATAGGGCGGTATTCATAAACTCAACCTACGCCCCACAGCAGAATTGCAGTAATGAGGAAAGGCAGTTGCAGGACCTACTAGATAAAGCAGGACAACATAAACTGGTGTTAATAATGGGTAACTTGAATGCACATATCAGGTCAGATGGAACAGGATATGAGGACTGCCTGGATCCATGTGAGTGAGGCAACAGGAATACAGAAGGTGAGGCCATTCTAGACTTTCATTTAGCAAATGGCTTGATAGTAGCAAACACATGGTTCAGAAAGAGAGACAGTCAAAAGATCACATACAACAGTGGTCAACATACAAATCATGTAGACTTCCACCTAGTAAAGAAAGGGCACTGGGATAGAATCCGTGATTGCAAAAACATCCCCAGTGAAATAGTCAATCCACAGAATAAATCACTGGTTACCAAAATAAGCTGTAAGCAGGGGCCAGAGAAGGCTCATCAATAGTGACCAGGCTGAAGACCTGGACTTTGGAGAGAAAGCACAACAGTTCAAGCATTTAATCAGGGTTCTAGCAATTCAAGAAGAAGAGGAAATATGTGGAGTTGAAAAAGAATGGCAGAACCTCAAACTAGGATGCATGAGGACTACAAAACAGATGTGTGGCCAAGTATAAAAATAAGGTACATAAGAAAGCGGATAGTGGAAGTCATCAAAAGAAGAAAGGAGTGCAGGAAAAAGTGCAAAATAGAAAAGATGGACCAGGCTTGAAAGGATTACTGGCTGGCTAACAAAAAGGCAAAAAAAGGAGCTGCCATAGCAAAGTGCAAGGCATCAGAGGCCCTCTACTAGCTTCTGGAAATCGACTCAGTAGGTAGCACAAAGAAACTATATCAGGTTGCAAGGTAAAGACAGAAAAATAAAGAAGGCATTCTGACACCCTTCATAAGGGATGCCAACAACAACCAGCTGACCAGTCCACAGAACATCGAAGGCAGAAGAAAGGAGTACTTCCAACAGCTTCTGAGCAGTGTAAACCCCACAGAAGCTGCACTGCCCCAGATATAGCCTATGATGAGAGAAGAGGAGGAGCTCACCATAGAAAAAGTAAGAACAGCACTAAGGAAATTGAAGCTAGGAAAAGAAGCAGGCTCAGATGAGGTCACAGTAGATATGATGGGGACAAATGGCTCTTGTAAAGGTACTCTTAGCAGTCTGGAGAAATAGAAGTATCCCAGATGACTTGAGAATAAACATACTAGTGCTAGTGTTCAAGAACAAAGGGGACATTTATAACTGTGGGCAGCACAAAAATATCAAACTCCTGTCAGATTGCATGAAAGTTCTAGAGATGGCGATTGATAAATGAATACACAGAGTAGTAGACAGTAAAATAGGAGATGATTAGTTCAGATTAAATCAGGATGCAACACAACTGACCCAATGTTTGCAGAGAGACAGATAGTTGAGAAGAAGCTAGAGATGAGGAAAGAGTCCAACTGGGCATTCCTGCACTTGGAGAAAGCAAATGACAACGTCCCAAGAAAGCGGATTTGGCCAGTACTAAGGTGCTTCAATTTCCCAGAAAAAATTGGTATAATTAGTGTAAGCTATGTACAAGGAACCAGTGACTCAAGCATGAAATGTGTTCAGTCTCACAGAGGGGTTCCTACTATGAGTGGGTGTGCATCAGTGTTCAGCTCTGAGCCCACTGCTGTTCATACTGCTGATGGTTTGCATTAGCAAACAGTTCAGAGGGGATATCAACAAAGTTGCTATATGCAAATGATGTGGCATTACAGGCATACTCTGGGCAAGAAATTCAGCAAAGGATAAGTGAATGGAATGCTAAACTGAAGGCACATAGAATGAAACTGACTACAAATAAGACACTTGTAATAATAGACAATGGGGTGGATGACAAGAAGGGAAGTCTGAATGAAGAGGTCAAAGCTAGAATCAGAGGGGCTGCAGCTAACTGGCACAGAGTTTCAAGTGTAGTATATGATGAAATAATGCCAAAGAAGCTGAAAAGTAAGGAGTGCAAAACAGCAGTGTGGCTAGTACTACTGTATGGTACAGAAACCTGGGCAGTAAAGGCAAAGCAGGTGAAGCTAGAGGGGATGGAGATGAAGTGCCTGAGATGGTTGATAGGATGCACAGTGTGGGACATGAAGAAATAAGGGCATAAGAACAGAAGCCAAAGTATTTACAATAGCAGAAAAGGTCAGAGAACAGATTACTGTGATTAAGGTTCATAGGTTCATATTAGGCCAACTTCCCTTGCTGGACATTTTACGCTTAGCCAATTTCATTTTCAAAGTTGAGAATTAAACACTGTACCTTGTGTTTCTGATGTAAAAACCTAACCATTATACCAACCCAAACCCTCAAGATGTGCAAAGAAGCAGAAGACAATTTGGTGAAGAAGATTTGGGACAGACAAGAAGAAAAGTGGAAACAAAGGGCATCCAGCAAAGAGTTGGATAGATTGTGTGAGAGAACACCTGCGATAGTCAGGCATGAGTGTCAGAGAAAGCAAGAGTGGCACTGAATATAGAGAGATGGCAACAGTTGACACAATACCCCAAATCCATGTAGGAAATGTAGAAAAGGGGTTGATAATGTGGTGGAGATGGCAATTGTGATGTTGAATAGGGTTAGGGAAGGGCTCTACTTCACATGGATGGGAAGCTTATTCCAGAGTGTGGGAATTCTCCAAGATTCATATCTCTCCCTCCAACATGTTCTGTTTTAATCAAGTAACATTTAAATCCTTGGATCTTGTACCTCTAATACTGATCATTTTATGGATAATGCAAAAGATGCTTTGGGGTAGGATCCACAGATGAATTGTACTGTGGAGCTTTTCTCCCCGGGCCTCCACTGAAAAAGGGCACTAGCCCGGTCGGACCATCCTGGTCAGCAAATGTCAAATAAATAAATGCCTTGTATGCCAGGCATGAACTGCATCTCAGCAGTCTGTAGGAATCAGAGTATAGGTATAGTGCTTAGAGGCAGCCTGCATAGGGCAATGTGTTTACTTCCTGTATTACTTTTGTGAGGAATCTCTGTGGCCTTTCCAGTTCTTGCATTTGCAAGGTCAGATACATACCAAAGGAAGCATTGTACTTAATGATGGGTCTGATAAGGGCCGAGTATAGTGGCATGACGACTTTTCTGGAACTAGATCCTATGCCCTTACTTATACGTTGAGGGACATAGAATGATTTTCTTACTGTCTTACATACATATTGGTTGAAAGTCAGGCTACTATCTACTTAAGCCCCGAAATCCCTGATTACTCTGCCCACCTTTAGGGTGTTTTATTGATGAGGTAGTTTGCCAGGCTGGCTGACTTCCCAAAAAGTTCTATTATACATTTCTTGGCATTGAGTTTTAAGTCTTGGCTTTGGCACCACTCATTTTCCTGTGGTAGACCCGCCTATAAAATATTAATATCTTTGGGGGGTGTGGGTTCTATGATTGCTCCCAGCTTGCAATCATCTCCAAACTTGGTAAGCCGGAGGACCTTGACATTGGCTTTGACTCTTAGAAATAGATGCCATTGAAGAGTGGACCCAACACAGAACCTTGGGGGACTCCACTGTTTACTGGCCTCTTTGTGAGGGTGGTCTCTCCATTCCTGACGACCTGGGTCCTATCTGTGAGACAGCTAGCTACATAGGGGTTATACTTAATTATGTGAATTTGCTTGTAATGCTGAAATGGGGTATTGTATTATGTGCCATAGCTAGGGTAAGGTATGCACCATTTTGCCGATACCTATTGCCTTGGTGACGTTCTCAAAGAAGTCCACCAGGTTTTGTAGGCATAACCTGCCTTTCATTAAACCAAATTGGGTTGGGTCCAGTATCTGAAGGTTTCCTATGTCATTGCTAATCATTTCCATAATTCTTTTCAGTCTAATGTTCTGAAGTTCATAGGATCCATTGATGGCCTTATGCAGAGCACTGACCACTGCAGTCCTCCATTTGCAAGGCAGAAAGCCTTTTCTGTGGCTGTGGTTGAACAGTTACTCCAGTGACCCTGATAGATCATAGTTCAGGCTATTTAGCAGGCATCCTCGTATATTTTTGGGGCCCATCGAAGCTGTATTATTGGCCTTAGAGATCACCTTTAAGCTTTGATCTGTATTAATAGTTGGAGAGTTTATGTTAAATGGTATTTCCTGAGGGGTGGCTGGGGGTGAGAAGAAGATAAAGTTGGAGCTGAATTTGTCAGCCAAAAGATTTGCTAAATCTCCCATTTCTGTGAACATGGCTCCATTTATCAACACTGCTGCACACTATTGTATGATGCAGTTGAGGTTTCAGACATAGCTGAAGAAGGCCTTATGGGTGTCCTTGGCCTGGGATGCTAACCTTACCTCAAAATTTGCTTTGTTGGACTTAATTACTCCCGTTAGTTGTCTGTTTAGTTTGATGACATAGT
Source organism: Protopterus annectens (assembly GCF_019279795.1). Taxonomy (NCBI): domain Eukaryota; kingdom Metazoa; phylum Chordata; order Ceratodontiformes; family Protopteridae; genus Protopterus; species Protopterus annectens. The sequence goes on from NC_056748.1 coordinate 510,149,008, forward strand.
TTTTATCTTTTCTGGTATTACACTTTATAATTTTAATAGCTATGCCTTTTTTTCTTTTATTGTGCAATCTGTTTAATTTTGAATTCTACCAGGGTAGCTTGTTTTTTCATTTGTTTTGGTGTTACTTCTGCTAGGCACAGCAGCCACTGTGCTGTCATTGATATGTTTACACAGAGCTGTTGTGAATAATTCCACATAGACTTCTGTGCTGTCTTGGTTTGGAAGGGCTTGAAATTTTGACAGGATATCACTTAAAAAATGTAGTTTGTCTTGGAGTATTTCCTACCTGTGACTGGGTTTAATGAGGTACAGGATGGATTTTTATTTGAATGAGACTGCTTAGTAGTCTGACCATACTGGAGAGGACGTGACACTAGTGTGTGTGTGTGTGTGTGTGTGTGTTAAGCATTTTCCCATGTTTACGAGTACCAAGTCTAGTATGTTTGTACCTCTAGTAGGCATATAGGTTCATAGGTAGGTACTAGGCTATTGGCCCTAGGGTCTATATAAGCCTAGCCAAATGGTACCCTGGCTTTCGCCACCCAAGAAAATTATTTTCCTGTGCCTCTGTCGAGCAGAACCACAGAAGTGATCCCCGGGGTGAATTTCCTATCTCCCATCCAATCATCAAGATTTTTCTTGAAGAGTGCTAATGAGGAACTTTGATATAGATAGTTTGTTCCAGAGTATGGGAAGTATATGGGACAGGAATATATCCCTCCAGCATGTTCTGTTTATTGTGGTGATAAGGTTTAAGTCCCTAGAGCATATAGCTCGGACGGATTGGGATTTCTTTAAGTAGAGCATGTCTGACAGCTCTAGGTTTAACATAGCTTTGTATATGTTAGGCAGAGATTGCCTTTGAGTAGGCGATATGCGATGAAATAAAGCTGGAGTTTTTTGAGACTGTCTGCGTAGGGCATCTGTTTGAGGCTGGTAATCCTCTTTTTGAGGTATTTCTGTGGCCTTTCTAGTTGTAGATGTCTTGTGAGGTACATACCAAAAGGGGTGTTGTACTCTATAATGGGTCTAATGAGTGATGAGTAGAGGGGAACAATGACCCCTTTTTTTCCCCGGATGAGGAAACTTTTGTGATGAGGTGTGCCACATAGAAAGATATCCTGACTGCTGTGGCAATGTGATTATCAAAGGAGAGACTACCGTCTACCTGTGTCCCAAGGTCTCTTATCACACTTTCTGTGTTTAGTAGACTACCACCTATGTGGTAGTTCATGGGTACAGAGTTTTTACCGAAAGGGATGACAATGCACTTTTTGACATTGAGCTTGAGGCCATGGCTTTGACACCAGGCATATGTCTCAGTGAGGCCCTTTTGTAGGATGTCCACATCATTAGAAGTTTTGATTATGGCTCCTAGTTTGCAGTCATCTGTGAACTTTGTTAGCCAAAGACATTCTGTGTTAGCTTGTACTTCAGAGACGTAGATACAAAACAGGAGAGGACCCAGGACTGAACCATGTGGTACTCCACTTGACACTGGTCTGAAGTTGGGTTTAGAGTCTGCTACTTTCACAGTGTGGGTTCTGTCAGTAAACCAGGTGGCAACCCATCTTGTAACATAGGGATTTATACCTAGTTTAGTGAATTTATCTATATTTCCAGAGTGGGGGATGGTGTCAAAAGCCTTGGCGAGATCTAGATAGGCTGTGTGAGCCACCTTACCCTTATCTACAGCTTTGGTGACCTCTTCAAAGAAGTCTATCATGTTTAGGAGACATGATCTGCCTTTTACAAACCTGAACTGAGTAGGGTCCAGAGTTTGGAGATTACCAATGTACTTGTTTATAAGTTCCATGATGATACGTTCCATAGCCTTGCAGACCAGGCTCGTCAGGCTAATGGCGCGGTAGTTCCCGAGGTCTGTGGTGGCTCCCCCTTTGTAAAGTGGGATAACAGTTGCTGTGCACCATTCAGTGGGTACAAAGCCTGATGTGAGGCTATGATTGAACATGGTACTTAGTTGGGGTGCCAGTTCGTTCTGTAGTTCGTGTAGAACGCAGCCTAGGATGTTGTCAGGTCCCATGGATGCTGTGTTCTTGGATTTGGAGAGTTTTTTTTTTTTTTTACCTGTGCAGCCATGATTATAGGAACTTTGCATTCTTCCGGTATAGAGATGGGCCCTTTAGGGGGTGAGAGAGGGGTAAAGTTAACACTGAACCTATCTGCAAGGATGTTGGCAATATCAGTTGGTTTTGTATATTTAGTGCCATTGTGCTGTAACTCAGAGCAGATCTGAGTGTTGCCATTTAGATTCTTGACATAGCAATAGAATGCTTTGTGGTTGTCTTTAGAATCCATGGTGATTTTGTTTTCGTAACTAGCTTTGGAGGATTTTATGAGTGATCTCAGCTTCTTACTGAGGCTGACCAGGGAATTCCTCCAATCATGGGATTTTACTCTACAACAGAAGAAAGAAACTGTTGCAAAATAGTTTGTTTATGGCAAGGGACCACCAGATTGGCTTCCTTTTTTTTGGAGGATAGCATCTTGGTTCTGTTAGGGATTGCACTATCCATGCACTCGTGTAAGTGTTTATAAAGTGCATTTGCATAGGATTCAGCAGTCATACCTCTATCATCTGTCAGCATGGGTGTCATGAAGTTTGCCTTTTCTGTCTTAAGCGTGAAGTTGGCTTTGGAGAAATTTTATACGGTGGTTTCCCTAATGGGGGGTGGGGGGGTGGGATGTGGATGTCTAGGGTGATTAGCTTGTGGTGCGATCTGACCAACGATTAATTGACCTCTGGTGTGGAACACCGGTTGACCATGTTGGTAACGACCAGGTCTAGGATATTGCTGCCCCTGGTGGGGGTGTGGAAAAGTTGATCCAAGGCATTGGAATTTATGAATTCCAGAAAACGTTGAGCTTAAGAGTTGGTACATGAGTAGTTTTCCCAATTAATGGTGGGGTAGTTGAAATCGCCCATTATTAGGGTGTACCCTAATATTTTCCAGTGTATCAAGAAATGATTGGGAATCCTGGGGCATGGCAGGGGATCTGTAGCAAGCTACAATTTGGATTGTGGTCTTGCCCAGAGTTAGTTGCACTTGGATAATCTCAGATGCATTATGCTGAGCAATTAGCCTGGAGGGCTGGATATCTTTAATGAATATGGACACGCCTCCGCCTTTAGTGTTTCGGTCCAGGTTAAGTGGCCAAAAGGTGTGGTATGAACTATAGCCTGGTAATGCAGGGGTGCCCTCTGGAGCCTTGAACCAGGTCTCTGTCACTGCACAGATGTCGATGTTTTCCATTTAAAGGAGTGCCTCAAGTGAGTGCATTTTGAGGTTTAGACTTCTAGCATTGAGTAGCATTACCCTCAGATTTTCCTTGCTTGTACCTGTTACGGTTGTGAATTTGTCATTTGAACCTTGCCTAAAAAAGGCACTATAGTGGTGGCAAAAGCCTTAGCCAGTATCTGGAATCCCAAGGGTGACAGGTGCAGGCCATCTCTGGCAAAGCATCATGGTTTTTCGATCATGTCATCCCAGGCAGACAGATACTGGATCCCCTTAGAATGGTGCCATAAGCTTAGCCAATTGTTGAAGTCAATCATTTTGTCCTTGTTCTGTGGTATCATTCTCGGTGATGGCAAGATGCTACTCAGGGCTAGGGTCATACCTGCCTAGGCTACAAGATCGGACAGCTCCTCCATGTCTCTTTTCATGTAGTCCAAGGAGGTACATCTCAGGTCATTCACACCAATATGGACAATGACAGTCATATTTGTACTTGTGGAGTAACCTGTGTGTGCGCATTATGTGGCGGATCCTGGCACCCGACGGGCAGCTGACAGTAACTTTCTCCTTGTTTAGCCTGGTGAGTGGAATATCAGTGTGCCTAACTATAGAGTGACCTATGACTAGAGTGCTGGGTACGTTGTTATGTCTTATGGGCTGTGGTTGAGTGGCACACTGAGTTAGTGGGGTATGTGTCATTTGGGTTGTGTTGGGGAGTGGAGGTTGCTTGCGTTTCTGCTTTGGGGGTCCCTATTACTTGGGTAGATTTTTATTAAGAGCCTCCATGAATGTAGGTGTGTGTTTTGTGTTTCTATGTGTGTTTTGGTGGTGTAGGTTTTGAGGGACTATGTGATGAGTGTGGTGTGGTGCAAGTGTTTACCTTCTCTTCTTGACTGTCTAGTCCAGTCTTTGGTGAAGAGAGCTTTGCTTCCAGTTTGGCTGTATAAGTGCATCTCTCACAGGTTGTAGTGTTGGGTGGTAGGATGAGAAGGTTGTCTGTGTACATGAGGCAACTGCTGCATTGCCCAAGGATGCCCAGATTCATCAGGTAGACAGGAGAAAACACCGGGAGCTGACCTTTAGACATGCCTGGATAGTTGCTTATTTATTAAGTACTAAAAACTGTTTTCCTCTAGACAAGTGAGGAAAGTTGAGTGGTGTAGTAATTTGTAGCTTATTTACTGCTTACAATGAGTTCTGAACAAGTGCTGAGCTCAAAGAAACAGATTTGAGTGCTGAAATTAAAAAACTGGCTAGTTCTAAGAAACAAAATTAAGCTAGAAGGCTTCCCTCCAACACAAAAAGGCTTGGGGACTCAGAAGCTTACAAACAGCCCTGGATACAGCAAATATGTATCTGGACTAGACGACTTACAGGAAAGGCAGGAAACAAGCTTAGACATTTTTTTTTTTTGTAAAGTGGAAAGGAGGAGCAGAAACTAAGTGGGTTGGCCTTCTTAAATGTTCTCCCTGGATTAGGTAAAATGAGGTAATGACACTAGAGTGGGAGGAGTGTCCCAGATCAACTTTACAGTAGGGACAGGCAACTGCAAAGCCACCAAGTATCAGAACAAACAAACCCAACCAGATGCTTAACAATGTTAGAAAATTTCTAGTTAATACCTCACACACAGTGAAACTAGCTAGAAAAGTATATGCAGACAATAAAAGTGCTATAAATAATTTGTAAAAATAAGCAAAAAAAAAGGATACTTAATGTTATATATCACAGATCAGTGCCCTTCCTCTGATTAGCTCAGTGTGAAATGGCAGAAACACTCACAAGTTAACTTCTTAAGTGACAAAGTTGAAACCTGAAACTTTTAAAAAAAAAGCTCGAAAGAATCAATGAGGTGCTTACTCCAAGCCATAGTCCAGGTAACCCCAATCAACCAATGACCATAAACACTTCACTCTCACTGAAATGCTATACTGGATTTGGCTAAACTAAGATGGCCTGGAACATGTGTTCCAGACACACAGCCTCTACCAACAAACTAGGACCAAAACACAAGCCTGAATATGGACAATGCTACAACTACCCGCAATACTTAGGTAGAAAAAACTGCAGAAATGTTTAAACAGATAAAGGTGCAAGGAGAATCTAGAGAATGCTTTTAACTGCAAACAAGTTATATGATACACTCCTTGGCAGGAAATCAGAACAAACAAACCCAACCAGATGCTTAACAATTGTAGACAATTTCTAGTTAATACCTTACACACAGTGAAACTAGCAAGAAAAGTATATGCAGACAATAAAAGTGCTATAAATAACTCGTAAAAATAAGCAAAAAAACAGGATACTTAATGTTATATATCACAGATCAGTTTGCTCAGTGCCCTTCTTCTTATTAGCTCAGTGTGAAATGGCAGAAACACTCACAAGTTAACTTCTTAAGTGACAAAGTTGAAACCTGAAACAACTTTTAAAAAAAGCTTGAAAGAACCAATGAGGTGTCTACTCCAAGCCATAGTCCAGGTAACCCCAATCAGCCAATGACCATAAACACTTCACTCTCACTGAAATGCTCCTAGTCAAGGGTGCTTGTGTTTACAAAGCCTCTCTGCTCCTGCAAATCTGGGGTCCTGTACTATTCACAGATTATATAGGGATAATTAAAGTCCCCAGCTAGTAAGATATTTGGTTGAATGGTGAGTGTCTCCAATAAGACTATGAATGAGATATTGGTTTTCATAGGGCATAAAGGGTGACCTGTAGCTTGTTAGGATATGTTATAGGGCTTGTCCATGGTGATTTGGATGTGGAAGAACTCCAGGGTATCATCCTTTTAACCAATCCAGAGGTATGCTTACTCTTAATGTAGATTGAGACACTTCCACCTTTAGACCTTGCCTATGCAATTGCTGGTCTAAATGTTTGGAAGACACTGAAACCTTGCACTGCCAGGGTACTCCCTACATCTTTAAACCATGTCTTGATAGCTGCACAGATGCCTGCATTCTCATTGATAAGGACAGCTTGGAGGGAGTGGAGCTTCTTCTTTAGACTCCTTGCTCTGAGCAGTAATGCCTTTAGATTTCCTTGGCTAGATTTTGCTGTGTCAGTAGGTTTGTTAATGTCTCATTACCTAACAAGGCACTATGGGTGAGGACCATATCTTAACCAATATTTGAAGGCTTAGAAGGGACAGGTGTAGACCATCCTTGACCAAGCAATGTGGCTTGTTAACCGTTTCCTCCCACTCTGACAAATATTTCATCCCCAGAATGACACTGGAAACTAAGCCAATTATTAAAAGTCAATCATCTTCTGTTCATATAGTGACATCATCCTTGGTGAAGTAGAATGCTGCTCAGTGATAGGCACAAACCGGTCTTTGACACATGATCCATAATGTCTCTTCTCATATAGTCCTGGGAGGTACATCTCAGGGCAATTACACCTACATGAATTATGAATGAATCATGGTGTCTCTGTGGTGCAATGACTTGAGTGCATGTGTAGCTTGGCAGATACTGGTCCCTGATAGGCAACTGACCATTATTTCTTCTTGTTTAGCCTGTTGATTAGGGCATCACTATGTCATACAATGGAGTCCCCTATGACTGGAGTCATGGGTAATGTATTAGCTTGCCTTATGGGCTTTGTAGTTGAGGCCCCAGTAGGTGTGGCTGTTTTTGCATTGTTAGGTGGTGGTATTGAGTGCTTTCATTTTTGCTGAGGGTAATTTTTGCAGTTAAAATGTCTAGGAGGTCTTTGGAGGTCTTTGGGGTTTGGGAAGATTGCATTTTCAGAGTCTTGGCTTAAGAAGGTCTATGTGTAGAGTGCAGATTCTGTGTGGTGGGTGCAGCATATGTGTTTCTGACAACCAGATTGTTTTTATGAGTGTTTGCATGTGAGAGTTTTGCCTCCAAAGACATGGTGTAGATACATCTCTTGTACTCTGTGTTTGTTTCTTTGAGAATTAAATAGTTGTCAATGAACATGAGATGAGATACCCATATCCACCAAACTGGCTGTGAAGAAATTGGGAAAGTGCATATCCATGATGTAAGGTCCTTTACTGGGTGAGCTCAAGGATGCGGTGTACAAGGGGTTAATAGTGGGCTGACTAAGGGTGCTTGTGGGACTAGAGGCTAGACTAGGTTATATAATACTAAATTCAAGGGGCAGTGCTCCTCAACATACAAAACTGCTTTACGCTACCCAACATGCAAGTAGTTACCCTACACTCATTGAGTTGCTGGTACAGTTTTAGAGGTACTTTTATAGGGACATTTTGTTTTTAGGTATATGCATTTATACAGCATACTTCAAACCACTGCTGTGCAATGTGAAGTGGAATGAAAGCACACTGAATTTATACAGGTGCTTAAAACACAGGAAACTGGCTTCTAAGCCCTCCAGCTAATAAAACAGCTACACTTACAGATTTCTTATTTGTTACCCAACTCACATAGACCAGGCCATAAAAGCACAACAAAGATTTCAGCCAAAAATGCAGATAAATATATAAATAAAGCAAGAAATCAGCAGTTGATCGATTTAATAGATTCTGGAATTGTGATTTGTAAATGTAAGTACTTAGCTTTTGCTTGCATGGGATATGATGTAAGGAAATCACTTCAGAAGCACAGGGAGGATTTTTTGTTTGTTAAAGAAACAGTCCATTTCCTTATTTGTTTTTAGTGAGATATTTCTCATATTGTGGTTTTAGAAATGGCTAAATGATAGTTAATCAATATGCGTATAAGTAGAAATATATACGAGTGTGCATGCATTTGAGTATGTCTGTGTCTCGTCTGCATGTGTGTCTGTGTTGCATGACTGTGTCTACCTTTGTGTCTGTATTTTAAACTAAGATAGCCGTACAACTGCATGATAGTTTACTCACAGGGTTATGGAGTTGATAAAAAGCTTTGCAATGACTTAATTAATCTTTGTAAGGTATCTTTATTTTTTTTAATTAGTTTTATGCAGAATTACCAGCCTGAGGTTTGACAAACAGGTTTAAGCATTTTCAATGACCATTTAATAAGTAGCCAGTAATTCTTAACAAGATTGGCAGTATGAGGAAATAATGAACCACCAAAGGGTGGTGTTAGGCTTAAATCCACAGGAAGAGGGCCTTTTGCCCTTATTATTTTCCTATAATGCCCACACTAGGGAGCATTATTTACTTAGCTGTTAGACTGTGTGTGCTACAAAATGTATTTGTTTCCATTTTAAAGGACAGTCTGAATATGTCACATACTGTACTTTGAAAATAGCTAGATAATCGATGGATATGCAAATTTCATTGCTGTAATATTGATTTGTTGAAATGTGTGTGCGTTAACGTGAGTTCAAAACAGATTATTATTAAATGTTCAGTTAATTCCAGAAAGCAACTGTACTTTTTGTCTAGTACTTTGACACCCCTGCTTTGCGTTTTGCCACTCTGAACAGGGATTTTAAAATAAAGCTATTCTGTTATAATAAGTAATAAGCTGAGGTACCTAAATGAATTGGAACTTGTGTTATTTTATATTGCACTTTGCTAAAACTAGAGAAGCAACATGCAATAGATTGAAATAATTCTGATGAAAACTCCAGCTTTACTCCGTAGCATATCGCCTACTCCAAGGTGATGTCTGCCTAACATATAAAGCTATGTCAAACCCAGAGCTGTTGGACATGCTACACCTAAAGAAATCCCAATCCCTCCAAGCTACACGCTCTAGGGACCTAAACCTTGTCACCACAATAAACAGGACACGCTGGAGGGATAGATTCCTGTCCCAGAGACTTCCTATACTCTGGAACAAGCTACCTATCTATGTCAAGTAAAGTTCTTCATTAGCACTCTTCAAGAAAAATCTTGATGAGTGGATGGGAAATAGGAAATACACCTCGGGGATCACTTCTGTGTCTCTACTGGACAGTGGCACAGGAAAATAACTTTCTTGGGTGGCGTAAGCTATGGTACCTTGCTCGCTAGGCTTACGTAGGCCCTTGGGCTGATAGCCTAGTACCTATCTATGAATAGCATTTTGCACTGTATTATTCTTTAGACTGGGCTAGAGGTGTGACATACTCTTTGAATATTAGAAACATTCATTTTAACAGTAGTCCTATTTTGTGGTAATAATTATGATTATACAGTACACCTATACTATTTTGACTGAAATTGTGACCTTTTACATTGCACTTTATAGTGACAGAGAAATAGCTTGCACATGCTCGTGCACACACACAGACTCTTACACAGTATTTATTCATTGTTTGACAACAGTGATACTGATTGCATTTTTTTTTTTACTTTGAACTATCATTATTTGACAGCTGTCAAAATACTTGGAAAACTGCTGCTGCTGTTTGTTCCAGTAGTTTACTTATTAGTATTATGGATTTGGTAAGTAGATTTACTGTGACATGGCTTCATTTTCTGTGTTGTTTTATCTATTCTAATTTAGGATGCTTTGTGTAGAATTATTATCCCAGTATTTAAGACATTTGATCAGTCAGGTTTAAGCATTTAAAGGACACTAATTTAATGTAGATATTCACAGAGGCTTACAAATTTCAAATATTAACTATAGTTATACACCACTAGCATTCTTCCCTTTAATGTGGAAGCGACTGAGAATAGAGCTTTAGAATAACAGGAGCCCAATAGCTGTACTTGGGGTTTTGGCATCAGTATTACTGTCTGCACTATTAAAGGACTCATTCAGATAACACATTGCCTGAACAGTCTATTGGCCCTGCATTTTCATTCCCTGAATAGTAATGATGTGTTGTCCAGGGAACTGGGATAGACTTCTTTTGTAATGCATGAATGAACATAATTTAACTCCATGAGCTGAAAACATCACATTCATAAAAAAAGGCACATGCTGTGTTCCTATTTATCATCATAAATAATGAAATCAGAATGTGGTCCCCTTAATAAATTTATTTTCACCACCTCTCTAGTCCGTAGTGATACTTAGAGAAGTTACTTTGGGAAAGTGGGTCTACTTTAGTTAAACAGAAGTGGAATCCGTTGAATACGAATCCGTCGACACATAAACAGTGAAACGTGATAACATTGAACACGCAAAACCGCAAAATTTAAACATCAAAACCGCAATAGTCGGCCAACCCCACCACCCGTAACATACTACCTATGCAAACACAACAAAAAACACATACATAGACTAACCAAAACCCTACTACTAACCCCAAATTAAAGCACCAAAACCCCACTTGTAACCCTACACTAAACCCCACATATACAACTATGTATGCACTACCCTTAACCCCTCCTTAACCCTAAGGTCTGTAACTACCGCACACTTACCGTACAGAACTATACCCACACAAAGTAAATATTCCACACACATACACTTAACAAAACCCTACACTAAACCTTACATACATTACCTATCTATGCACTTACCTTAACCCGCACCCTAATCCTAAGGTCCATAACTATCGCACACTTACCTTATGGAGCTATACCGCATACGAGCCAACTATGACAATTTGACATTTCCGATTTCGCTCTTTAGTGCGTTCGACGTTTCCACATTTTGCTGTTTGTGTCGACGGATTCATATTCGACGGATTCCACTTTAGTTTAATTAAAGTAGACCCGGAAAAGTACCATACTGTTATGAAGATCAGTGCTGGGCTTTCTGAATATATTCATGTAGTCCATTTCCTCTATGGGTGGCAACCAAAAAATGCAGTGTTATACATTCTAAAGCCATTGCTGTATATGTTTCTGCCACTGGAATGTCTTCTAGGCCAAAGGCTAATCATTAAAATTTTCATGGTGCCTGGTCTCATGCTGAGCAAATACTTTAGTGGTTTTATCATATTCTGCTTTCCTGATATTATGACCTTCTCTTGGGATTGGGCTTACTGTTGTGATGGATGAACAAGATAAGCAAGAGTTGGCACCTTGTAACAGTGTTTCCTCTTTTTGACAAAGCATCAGGACTAATAACATAAAACAGTAAGGAATGGAGGGCAACAAAGTGGTATGAATGGATGGGGAGGGAATCCACTGTAAAGGCAAAGCCAGTTCAATTAATACTGTGGAGAGTGCCTGACTTAAGTGCACAACAACGTGTTATCGATCCTGTCATCTTAGTATCCAGTTACAATACAATCTTTCTGTCCAGAAGATGGCTCTAGCAAGCATCCCTTGGACAACTGCCTAAGCAAAACTTCTTTTATCCTGGAAACTCAGTCCAGTGTGCAAAATGTTGTAAAACTGTATTTTACAGATCATGCTACTGCTTCACAAATTGTAGTGGAGGATACCCCTCAGATAAAAGTAGATGCATCCATAAAAAAAAAAAAAAAAATTATGCAGCCACAATTATTGTTGGAGCTAATTTAGTTTAACTCCTGGGATTCTTAATTTGGTTGGTGTGAATGAAACATACAGCTGATTTGAGCTCTCTAAATCTTTGTTCATGTTAGTATATGCAGTCACCTTCTAGGATGCCTTCTTATCTTAAAGATTCTGGTGATCTTGTACATAAGTCTCATATGACATGGAATACACATTATTACCAGGTGACCATGGATCTTGTATTATTATGCAGTAGCATTAAACATAACGCTGCTACATGCCAAGTTATATTTTTAGGTGATTTGCTTATGTCCATTATATACTATAACCTATTGAATTTTGTCTGAAAAGTAATTATTTTATGTTTGATAAGCTTTACATAAGAAAGGAACTCATGTAGGTACTACTCTTGCACCAAATTATGCAAAGCTGGGGTGTCTTCTGTGCAGAGTCTGCATGTCCTCCCTGTGGTCACATGGGTTTCCTCCGGGTGCTCCTGTTTCCACATCCCAAAGACATGCTGTAGGTAGATTGGACACTCTAAATTGGCCCTATGTGTGTGTGTGTGTGTGTGCGCGAGCCTTCTGTGGGAGGTTGGGCGCCGGGCTGGCAACTTGATGCCGTAAAACTCCACTGCCAATCATGAGCGGACAGGTCATCCACTGTGGCGACCCCTAACTGGGGAAAAAGCAGAAGAAGAAGAATTAATTCAGACAAAATTTCCCATTATATATTATGTTACAAGAGGTTACAGTTCACTCAACTGACACTAATTTTTGTGACACAAGTGAACTGTAGTCTGTTTTGAGTGAAGGACTATTTGTGAAAACATTTTATTGGGAGACTTCCAGGCTTGTCGTCAAAGGCAAGTGATAGGACTGGGAGTTTTGTGTGTGATTGTGCGCATTTTAGAAAATGTTATATACAGACATATACATGAGGAATATAATAGTGATCTCAGTGTAAAGACCTGCATTTTAGAAAATGCTGCCATAAATGGCAGGAATATGGTGCAATTTGCTGTTAAAAAGGAAACAAACTAATTCTGAAATAGAGTTTAAATTCTCATGGGATATATAGGGAATTTAACTGGAAAATATTCATGATCTGGATTTTAATGGGGTGGTGATGGGGTGGTGATCTGTTATCTGTGTGTTTGTTTACTTGTTTTAATTATATTGTGTAGGATTTTTTTTTTTACTATTTAAATTGATGAAAATTTTATGGTTTTTAAGTTATTTGAAGTCATCATGTGTGAAATTGCTGAACATTAATAAATATTGTTTTCTTTTACATTGTAGCAAAGATTTTCATGTTATTTTGTTGTAAACATGTTGAGGGAAGGATTGGAATAAAAATATTAAAGAAGGCTAAACAGCGAAAACCTCAGCAAACAAGTAACCCAGACCTTTAGAAACCAAATGTAGTGGGTAGTTTAGGACCTTAATGATCTCATCAACAGTTGCCACAACCCATCTTTCTGGGCAATCCAGGTAAGAAAGGGTTAAGTAAGTGGGAAGCTGGGGGAGGAAGTGAGGTAGGATTAATGGATGGGTCTTAAGGGTTTTGAGGTGGGAGTTCATGTTGGGAGGCACATTTGGTGTGATCTTGTTGTTGAGGCAGGATCACATCCCAGAAGACCTAAGGTGTAAGTAAGATAGGCCTTGAGTGGTTCCTTAGCATACAGGTGAGTACAGTTGTTCAAGGGTGGGGGGGGGGGGGGCATATTTACCAAAAGTTTTTTTTTGTTTTGTTTTTTTCTCTCGAGTGGTGGGTGCTAAGGGGGATTTGTGGATCTGTGCTGGAGAGATCATACAGAGAGGGATAGGTGAGGATAGTTTTAGGGGCAGGGATGTGGGTTATGTAAAAAAAAAAATAAAAGAAAATAAAAGAAGGTAAAATGGAGAGAACAGGGGATGTGTGCATGTTTGTGGTAGTTAGCTTGCAAGATTAGGCTAAAATAAGGGGGAAAGGGAGTGGTGTTAGAATGCGTTGGTGATATAGTGGTAAATTGACTTAATTGTAGCATGTTCCTGAGTGTTCTCTGGGCATGGCATGGTGGCAGTCAGTTTTCAAGCAGTTGGGGGTGGTGTGCTGATGGTCGGTTGTGCTGACCTGGTTGGAGGCTTCTTTTCCATAGGTAGGACTGTGTTTTGTTCTGGTGGGCTAGCCAGGGCCAGGAGATGCAGTGAGGATGGAGCTGGTAGGTAGGGGTCCTTTCTGTAGTTTATCGTTGGTGGTAGTGGGTTTTTGAGGCCATACAGGGTCGTTTTTCTTTGACTGCACATGTGCAATGATGTGGAAAGTCCATTTTTTATTTAAAAAAAAAAGAGAGAGGAATATCCTTTTTATCCCTGGGTTTTGTTTTGTCCATTAGTTCTGCAGATTATCAAGGGCTTCAGGGTCTCCATGGCTGCTTTTTTGTTGAAGGTTTAGTGGTTTCCCTGGTGGTCAGTGGGTTTGTTGGTTAAGGAAGGAGTTGGTACTGTGTGCTCCTCACTAGGTGGTTACTGCACATGTGCAATTCTGCCACAAAAGTGGCTGTTTTAAATCAGGGAGTTTAAGTAAAAAATAAATAAATAAGGGAAGTTATTGTTACAATAGAAATTGGAGGATTGTAGTCAGGCAGGGAGTTTAGCGAGAGGAATTAGCAAGTGGTGGGTGGGCAGTGATGAGGCAACATGGTACAGTCACCTCTCTCTGCATAGGGTCTTATTAAAAAAAACCCATAATAATCAATAGAAACCAAAATGAAAAAGGAAAAGTAGTTAATGCTGGTAAGGATACAGGATTAGGGGGAGGCTTTGGTGGGTAGGGAGAAGTGGTAGCTCACAGGTGTTAGTGGTACATTAGTCTGGTCGGGGTGTACATGGGGAGTGATGGCCCTGGGTTCGAGGCTTGGCAGGGTGCATTAGTCGGATTATTTAGTGAGGGATCTATGTTTACATTATTCAAAAAAAAAAGGAGGGGTTGTTTGGTCCAAGTTGTTACTCTAAAGTAAGGGGATTGACAGAGCATAAGGTGTAATGGTACATTGAACCTTATGTTCTGTCAATCCCCTTACTTTAGAGTAATAGAGCATAAGGTGTAATGGTACATTACTCTGGTTTCAATGTATAGGGTCCTGGGTTTGACACTCGGCAGGAAGGGTATTTTGGCTGCTGTTCCCGGGCATGTAGCTTGTGTTGGTGGACAAGTTGCACATTTTAAACTGTTGTCACTGACTAACTTTAATTATCTGTGTGTGTGTGTGTGTGTGTGTGTGTGTGTCCTGTGATTACACTGTTTATTTCTTTTCGGGTACTGCATTCGGGGTGAGTGGTGATCATGGCAGAAGCACTGAGGCAGAAGTGGGCGAGTATCATGTTAAAAAGGGAAGACTTGTTTAGAGAGGTGCCTAATGACGTTCTGACTGCCACCATGCAGGGTCTGAATACTCTAAGAAAGTGGCAGATGGGGGCCGTTACTCAGACATCAAAAGCTAAGAGATCCAGATAGCCGGCATTGGCAGAGAGGACAACTGAGGGGTTGACATGCCGGTGGCAGCACCTTCAGCCTCGACTGGTAATAATTCACCAGGCTTGGTGGGGGTAGACGCTGTAAATGCAGTTATGGAGAGTGATTGTTCAGGGTTGAGTGGGGGGTATACAAGGCACTGCATTGGGTAGTGGTTTGGAGGCTCTAGTTGATTGATATTTGGGTTTTGATAATACTTTTTTGCTGTTGGAGGAGGATTTGGAGCTTGATCTAGATGAGATAGGGTCAGACTTTGGGTCATGGCCAGGAGATTGGTTGGTGGCACAGACATTACGGCAGGAAGGAGAAACAATTCTGTTAACTCCACACATACCACTTGTAGTGAAGGAGAAGATTTGGAAAGGGGAATTTATTGATATTTTTGAATTAATTGATGTGGATGGAGTTCAGCGTTTTATGGAAGTGGAGATGGCTAATAGGAAGGACCTGTTGACGGCAGTGGCAGCTATAGGTCACAAGCGGGTGGGGAGGTTTCGGCAGAGGACATGGGATAATTGGGTCTGGGATTTATATAATAAACTTCAGACACGAGGCACAGTGCAAGAAATAAACTAATAAACCAAAAATAGCACTGTGAAAGGACAAATCTGCACCGGACAGCCGAGAGAACTACAAACACCTTTATTATAGAGTTAAACATTTGACAATCACCACGTTTTTCTTCACATAACAGTTAGACTTCCTCAGACAAATACAAACACTAATTGACACATATATATATATGCTGACAAATCACTTAAACTAACCACTAAAAACCTTGCTGAACAATACTCATAAATATAAATGAGTCCATTGTACCTAACATACGTAAAGTCTAAATAAATTCTCAATGGCATGAATACGTTTAAATACAAACCAATGCTTTAAATGGTATGATCATTGGATAACATTTAATGAAAAACCTGTTATTGTATTCTTTGAAAACCCTTATAATATATTTGGAAAATAGATATGAGTGGAATTCAAACAAAGATTTCAGGGAGATATTTCTTTGGTAGACAATACTCCCATCTGGTGGTCAGAATAAGGGTACACATAAATTTCATCGTAAATACTGAACCAAAGCAGTATACAAATAATAAATATCACCCCAATAGATATCCTGAATAAATAAATAAATGTGTATATATGTTACATAGATAAATAATGTAATAAATATGTTAATATAATAAATATGTAATATATGAATAAAATATGTATATAAATGTATATAATGAATAAATAGTCGAAGAATAAATATATAAATGTAAACATATAAATATGAACATAAAAATGTAAAAAAAAATGTATGTATAAACATATAACATAGATATAAATCTAAAACTAATATCTATAAATGTACGTGTTAAATGACCCTGAGCATGCCCATGTGCAAAATAATAATATAATAAAATATATAAAAAATATATTTTATAAAATGTAAATATGTATGTAGTACCATCCATGTGATTGCATGTATTTAGATAAAATAAAATGAAATATAATATAATAATTACAATTTAGCTGCCCTAAGTTTTAAAACTGGGGCGAGTGAGAAAATGTCGTTTAAACCTGGGAATTTATTTGCCTCCAGGACAATTTGCCAATATAATTCCCGGTATTCAATCGGAGTCTCCCACAGGCCCCCTCTTTCATCTTTCTGAATCTCTTCCAAAATGAAAAAATTATATTTCGCCAAGGGGCAGATGTTCATGCGCTTGCACAATGCATTACATTCTTTCTTATTTTTTTTTTACTTCACTTTTTTTTTATTTTTATTGTTTGTAAACAAATTATGATACAGTAAATTTAAATTACAATTCAAAATAAAAGAAAATAGTTAATAACTATAACAATATGTACAATATTTACAGGTGGTCCAATGAAAAGGATTAACCAACAAAGTTATAAAGAGGAATAATCCCATAGAACAAATATAACCTTTACTGGCATATATTCACATAAGTCCATCTTAGTTTATGACATTTCAATTTCATGTAGAAGAAATTATATCCTTTTGTAATGTGTCTATAAGTATTAAGATTTTATTCCAAGGATTGTCTGTCCAACGTCTGGGAAAAATTCTTTCTTCTTTGACTTTTATTTCTTTTGTGCAGATTCCTTTAATAGAGATATGAAGTCTTCATAACTTGGAGGGACTGTGGATTTCCATTTTCTTGTTATACATTTTCTGGCTGCAGCCAGAATAGACCATAGAAGATATTGATCACTTTTACTCATAGTTACTGAGTCATCTACATTCAGAAAAATTAAAGATTTTGTTAGAACAAATTTGTCATTATAAATGGCTTGAAGAAATCTATTAATATCTTCCCAGAATTTTTTAATGCAATCATAAAACATATGTATCCAATCTGCCTCGCAGTTTAAAGTACATCTCCAGCATATGGGCTTTTGGATAGGGTTAAATTTGGCTATTTTATATGGTGTATAAAAGCTCTATGTAAAAATTTCCATGTGAAGATTTTCCATATCTGAAAGTTTGAGGTTAGTTTAACTGGCAACAAAAGGTCATTTATACCTTCAGGTGATAGATTTATTGTCAAGCCGTTTGTTAGTGTTCACAACATTTTGACCTATTTTGGTTTTATGCACTATTAAAATTTTGTATAATTTAGATATAGAAATTAGCTTATTATGATTTCCATAAATCAATTCTTGCATATATTTTATGAATTTAGGTATAGTATTAAAGTTTGAATCAATAATTCTACATAAATCACTTGCATATTGTAATATTTTTTGGAGTTCTATTCTGTCTATTTCAAATATACTAAACTCATTTATTACTTGTTGGGTGGTTAAAGTACTGCGATTATTCAAACATTGAAACCAGTAAATAAAGTTATTGGATTCCCAATTGAGTATTTTTTCTTGGATTTTTTCTTTAAAATTCTTTGATGTTTTAAATGGTATTAAGAGTTCGAACCATAATTTTATGTCTGGATTTGTAATTATAAATTTTCTAAATAGATTATAAATATTATTCAAATATGATAAATTAGTGGGCTTTATTGTTTTATTTTGTAAGCTATTACATAGTACATGCCAAAATATGTTATTATAATTCTCCAAATCCATATTTTTTAATATTTTGTTTTCATTTAAGAAAAAAGTTATATGTAAAATTTTCCATGCAGATGAATAATTTGGATTTACCCAATTTAGTATAAGTTTAATGATGGAAGCTTTAATATACATTTCTATGTCTGGAAATTTAATTCCTCCCAAGTCCCAGGGTCTAATATGATGTGAGAAAGCAATTCTATTCTTTTTTGGATACCAAAGAAAATCCATTAAAAGTTTCTGTATTGTTTTTATAACTTTTTTATCTGGTAAAATAGGGATTGCTAATGCTATATAGTTTATTTGTGGTAGTAATATCATTTTTATTAACTGTAACCTATCTTCCAATTTTAACATTAATTTATTCCAGCTATTAACTTGTTTTTGAATTATATTTTGGATTTTATTATAATTTAAAGTCATGGTAGTATCTATGTTCTCAGATATTAGAATTCCTAGATATTCTAGTGAAGAAACCTGTTCTCCAATTATTTGATATTTATTCAGATGTAAGTCATCTATTTTATTTAGAAGTATATGTTTTGATTTGGATTTATTGAAACAAAGACCCGAAATAGAAAAAAAATCTTCTACTTGTTTCTCTAATTCTTGTATGGACTCTTCATTTGGTTTTAAAGTCAGCAATATATCGTCAGCAAATAACATGATTTTAGAATTAAATTTATTGTAAAAGTTAATTCCTTCTATTTTTAGATCACTTCGTATCGCAGACGCAAATAATTCTATCGCCAGGGCAAACAGTATGGGAGACATAGGGCAACCTTGCTTAGAGCCTTTAGTTATTTTAAAAGCTTCCAAGGTAAATGGGCCTAATTTTACATAAGCCAGGTTATCTTTATATATATTCTTTATTAAATTTATAAAGTTTAACGGGAATTCAAAAAGTTCCAAGATTTTAAATAGATATTTCCAGTTTACCGAATCAAATGCTTTCTCTATATCTAATGTGATTATAAGAGCTTCTGAATTATCTCTGTTCAAAGCTTCTATAATGGTTAAAATTCTCTGAATATTGTCATATGTGTGTCTTCCAAATATAAAGCCTGTTTGGTCTTCATTTATGACTTGAGTCAGGGATTTCTTAATTCTATTTACTAAGATAGACATAAAGATTTTATAATCATTATTAAGCAGAAAGATAGGTCTATATGAGCTACATTGGGATGGATCGTTTTTATCTTTTTTTATAGGGGTAACTAGTGAATATTTCCAAGATGGTGGAGTAATAATTTGAGTTTGAATATCATTTAGCATGTTATTAAGTAGAGAAGTTGCTGAATTCGGAAGTATTTTATATAATTCCATTATTATTCCATCCATTCCTGGTGATTTGTTGTTTTTACTTACTTTAATTATATCTTTCATTTCTTTTATGGAGATATGCTTGTCCATTTCTACTTTTAATTGGTCAGGCAGTTTTTTTTTATTAAGGAATTATTAAATTTCAGATCTGAAAATGAAATATTATTATCATTATTTCCATAATGCTTAGCATAATAGAACTTAAAAGCTTCAAGAATATCATTCACATCAGATACCTTTTTTTTCCCCCTTTCCTTCATGTATTATATTTATGATGTTATTTTCTAAGTTCTGCTTTTTAATTCTCATTGCTAGATTATGTAAGTGTTTTGGAGAAGTTGAAATTGAGGCAAATTTTAGTTTTTCCAAAGCTAGATTTGTTTTATGAGTGAGGAATTCATTGTATTTTTTATTTAAATCTATAATTTCTTTTTTTTTCCTGAGAATCTACTACTTCATAAGAACTTGTATTTATTTCTGTTATTCATTTTTGTATGTTGTGTAATTCAGATTCCCATTCCTTTGTTTTATTTTTAAACCATCCTATAATCTTGCCATACAAAAAAGCCTTAAGTGTTTCCCAAGTTATTATATTATTTGTATCTTTAATAGGATTTGTTTCTAAGAAATATTTGATTTCTGAATCTAGCCAAGGTTTAAACTCTTAATTTAAGGATGTAAGCTGGTATTCTAGTTACAATGTTTAGTCTTTTGAAATCAATTTGTACTTTAAGAATTAAGGCATTATGGTCTGAGAGAGGACATGGAATAATAGAAAATGTTGTTATCCTACTGTTTAAATCAGAGGAGACAAATATTTTTATCTATTCTTGTTTTAGTATTAAAGCGATAATCGCTATGTGTATAACTTAATGAGTTAGAATCTTTACAATTAAATGTATCTATCAGATTTAAGCTTTCTAACCATCTCTTGAAATATGTACTTACAGGTGTGAGACGTAACGTTCTTTTATTAGTTGTTTCAAAGTTATCTAGAATACAATTGAAATCTCCCCCCATTATTATCATACCTTTGTTTACTTTGTTAATTAAGTCTGTGTTTTTTAACCATAGACAATCCTATTCCAGGAATCCCGTAAATATTTATTAAAGTCCAAATTCTATTTTGATATTTTATTATTACAATTGATATTAACCCTTCTTTATCTTCATGTTTGTAAATGATCTGTGGAATAACTACACTTCTTTTCCATAAAATTATAACCCCTCTTGTTTTTTTTTTGTATAGGGAGTGAGAAAGAATTAGATAGTCACTAGGTTTCCATGTGAAATTATCATCTATTTTAAAATGAGATTCTTGTATAAATATGATTTGTGTTTTTTGTAATTTCAAATATCTTAGAAAATTCAACCTTTTTATAGGATTACTTAAACCATTAATATTTATAGATAATAAAGTTGTGTCTGTCATTTTTATAAGTATTTATTTGTACTTTTGGATTGTTTGTTCTTGAAATTTTGTTTTACCTTGGAAATTAATGTGTTTTGAGTGTTAGATTTATCCTTTCTTTTAGAAGTTATTTTGAAATGAATATATTTATTTCTATTTATGTTTAAAAAAAGTTTCAAATTGGACCACTGGAAAAGGAAAAGTTGAAAAACATTGCGTTAACATATTTTGAATAAACAATTAATGATTTTGCCATTCTAAATCCCAAACAATGAAGTGTCTAGCACCTCAAATCTGTTTGGACTTAAAAGTTCAAACAGATTTACCCTCAATAATAATAGTTGCATTAATGAGGAAATGTTGCTTTAAATTGAGCTCCTCATTAAGAAAAAAAAGAAAACTAAAACCAGAGAACATGATGCACTTATTATGTAAATAACATATATGTCTAGTCTGTAAAGTTTTGTTCATTACAAATTAGATTCTAAAATGAGATATTATTTCCAATTGCAAACAATTTTAAATAAGACATTTGTTAATTACTTTAACAATATATTAGATGTTCATTTTTCATTAATATTATGACATTTTTGCAAATTACCAATTGTAGATAATATATTAGCAAATGTCAGGTCATTAATGCTCCTTAGTGACATTTAACATTGTTATTAATAATAAAAAGAAGTAGAGTGAGTATGATAGATGCTGTTTAAAATAAAAAGGATTTTTTTACATATTTTTAGATCTATATAAGGTATTACATCAACATAGTAAAGTTAATTAATATATAGCTAACCACTTATCGAAACCAATTAAAATACTTAGACAATAATATTCATTTATAAGATTTAATATAATAACAGTTAGAATTAAAGCAACATTTATAAACATTTATAATGCTTTGCATAAAAGCATTTTCTCATTCTTCAGTTAATGTCAGTTTTATAACTCTGATAATTCCACAATCTAAAATTAATAAAATGTGTAAGAGGTTTCACTCTTAAATTACTTATATGTGACCTTTTTGGAGTTCTGTTATTAGTAAGTTATTATTCAAAAGATTTTCTCTATTAAGTTCAAGTTAAAGATCACACATATCAGAAATTGCCTTCTGCTTATCACAAATGTAGTGAGCGTCTGGTAACTAGTAAAAGGTCTCATCTTATATGTTAAACTATAAAACAAAAAAGAAAAAGGTCAAAATTAGAATTATACTTGCAAGAGAAATCTACCTTAATAATGGTGCGATAGCACTCTTGTCCCATAACTAATCATTTTACGTATAGTACTTCTTTTATACAATAACAAGCATGATAAAGCAATCTTTAGATAAATGAATGTATAATTCCCAGTAAGCTGACACTCAGGATCTTTTTTTTTTCTTTTCCCTTCCCTTTTCCTTCCCTCTTCTTCCATTTCTATATAACTTAATAACTATAAGTAACTTATCTAATACAGTGTCAGTTAGATGTGTTCACAGAGCGCATGTATTATACTTTTACCAGACACTCACCCACTAAGACACAACAGTATTTAAATGATTCACTATCATTCTTGTTATAATAGCGCTTTCTTCAAAGCAGATCTAGCGCTATACTTGCATGAGATATTAGCTGAGTTTGATAGTAAACCATAAAATTTTTAATAAAATGCGAAAGAATATTTATGAAACGTGAAAATAATTGAAGCAAACGCTTCATTTACTGTAATCAAAACAGCAGTGTTAAGGAAAAGAACTCTGCGATAGTGCGTGTTTACGCGCCATCTTGTGGCCAGTAACTTAAATTACATCTAAACATGCTAGGATGTATCGCGTGCTTATGAATGTGAACGGTGAACAACTTTTCAGACAAAAAAACTGAAAAAGCCGAGCAGAAGGCTCATGAATACTGTCCACCCTCAGATAATACAATAATGTTCTGGATACATCCCAAAATGTTCACGAGTGGTTCCATTTTATAATATTTTCATCAATATATTTTACATTAATTCAAATTAACAGATTCTAAATGTGTACCTCTAAGCAACATAGATGCATTCACCAAGAACAACAATATTTATTCAGGCAATGATAGCGCACTATTCTAGTAACCAAATACTTGTATAGAGAAGAAACAGCAGTGTTAAAGAGGAAAACTCTGCAATAGTGTGTATTTACACGCCATCTTCTGGCCACTAACTTAAATTACATCTATGTACGGTTAAATATATCGCGTGCTATGTATGAAGCGGTGAACAACTTTTCAGATAAGAAAACTAAAAATAACTGAGTAGAAGGCTCGTGGATGTTTATTTACTTTCAAATAATACAGTAATATACTGAATACATCTAAAATGTTCATGAGTGATTCTATTGTATAACATTTTTATCACTATACTCTACATCAAATTAAATCAATGAATTTTAAATGTGCACTTTTAAATAACATAAATGTAATTACTAAAAATGATAATATTTATTCAGGCATTGATAGCGCCTTAATTTATCAACTAAGTAGTTGTATAGAGAAAACCATTTAAAAAGACAGTTTATATTAAAAGCTTAGTGACAAAAAAAAATGTCTAGTAAACTTCATTGGTTATTGTTTTCAAGTATTCAAAAAAATATATATACTTCAGGGCTTTAGTAAATTATCAATTAGTACTAAAATTTAAGTATTATATTAAACTAAACAACTAAGAAAGAAAAGAAAAAAAATGCTTTATACTAGTGTAATAAAGAGTTTAGTTTTAATATATTATAATCATACCTTAGTTGATACTTTGAGAGAAATAGTATCATCAGAGTTCTTTTTGTCAGTCTTTTGTTTCTTTTTTTCTCTTGCCTCCGACCAGATATTTTTTCCTGGAGCCCTTTTTAAAGAAGATGAATTTATCCAGTCCATTTCTTCAGGTAGTGGAATTATGTTATTATTTATGAAAGATGTGGCTTCCTCTATGCTGTTGAATGTTCTCATGTCATTGTTATATTGGATTCTTATTTTGGCTGGATAAGAGAGCTGCGCTTTGATTTTATGTTGTTAATGGCCGTGTTTTCTTCCTTATATCCAGAACTCTTGTTGAATAATCATTATCAAATCTTAATAATGACTGTTTATACATAACAGGAATTTTCCTCCATGCAGATCTCAGTATAAGCTCTTTGTCCATAAAAGAAAGAAATTTAACTACTATGGATCTTGGAGCTGATTTAGAAGAAATAGAAAGTGTCTTACCAATAGCTCTGTGTGCTCTTTCTATCCCATAAGATAAGCCTTCTTTTAGTCCAAGAACTTCAGGAAACCAAGAGTTCAAGAATGAGATAATGTTGTCACCTTCGGATTTCTCTGGAAGACCAAAAATCCTTATATTTGTTCTTCTTTCTCTATTCTCTATACCATCTACTTTATTTATTAACCAAGTGTTCTGTTGCAGCAGAAACTGAGTATGTAGTTAATCTTCTTTTAACCTCCCATCAACATCACTTAAGGAAGTCTCAATGTCTGATATTTTTATTTGTTGCTGTTGTAAGATTTCTTTAAAAACTTCTGTTTGTTTTTGGCAGTTATCCTTAAGACTTTCTAGATTTTCAGTAAATCTGTCCATTTTTAGCGATAAGTCCAGCAAAGTAGCAGATATCTGTTGCATCTCTTTTTTTATAATAGAGTCTGAATGTGAATTCTTTGAGTTACTCATCTTCAAACAGTTTGGAATGTCCTCTGTAGTATTTGACAGGAAAATTTCAGAATTTTTTCTTCAAAATTGGTAGCTTTGTTATAAATTACTTCATCTTCAATATTTACCCACATTTTTTTAAATGTATTTAGTTTTTCCTGTATTTTCTAGTATGAGTATGAAGAGCTCAAAATTAAGCTGCTTTCAGTTAGCCATTAGCATTCTTTCTTATTTTTGATATCATTCAAGTGTTCATAAACCCTCCTTTTTATCTTCCTCTCCGTCTTCCCTATGTAGAAGGCCGAGCATATCTCACATAGTGCAATATATACTACTCCAAAAGAATTGCAATTACTATGTGTTTTGCCAACAATCTCTCTTTCTCTTGCTTCAATGAAGATATTATGCAAATTATCATGAATGAGCATTGCGAACACATTCCACATGGGTAAGTACCACTAATTTTAGTGATTTTCTTGTTCACTTTATATTGAGCTGTCAACCAGTCTTTCATATTACGTCCCCTTCTAAAAATTATATTAAAAGAATCATTTGATTTGTTAAAATTCAAATCCGTGATGTTAAGAAATTTCTCCCATTCCCTAAAAAATACTTGTTTAATGATGCCTGCATCCCCACTAAAATCAGTTATGAATGACTGACTATATACTTTGTCTTTCATTGATTCTGTAGAATCAGATAACTTAATACCAACAGTAGTAGGGGGATTATAATTTAAGATAGGTGCAAACCTATTTTTTCTCCCTTGTATAACTTCTGTTTTGATGTGGTTACAGAAATCCGCCAGATAGCCTCTATCCAAAAACATGCTAACCAAAAATTCCATTTCATTAATAAAATCTTGATCATTCGATGTCATCCTTGAAATCCTAACCATTTGACCCTTTACAATACTTCTCTTCTGGTGTAAAGGATGCCCGCTTTTGTAGTGTAAATAAGAATTGGAGAAATTTTTTTTCCTATAAGCCTTTGACCTAAAATTATCTCCATCTTTCTCTGTCACATCAAGATAATTGATGCTGTGTGCGTCTATTTCATGAGTACATTTTAAAAAAGTAGTAGTATGATTGATATATTTAATAAAATCATTTAACTTGTCAATACTTTCTTTCCAAAATATGATAATATCACCCAAAAATCATTTATATAAAACCCAACATCCATTATACGCACCATTATAAATGTATTTTTCTTTCCAGGTGTTTAAAACCATGTTGGCATATATGGGAGCACATCTTGCTCCCATAGCCACCCCACTTATTTGATGGAAGTATTCTCCTTGAAAAAATAAATAATTATATTTTAAAACCAACTCCATTAAATTTACACATACATGAATTTCATCATCTTCTAGTTCATTGAAAAATCTTATAGCATCTTCAAACCATTCAATTCCTATATTATGAGGTATTGAACCAAACAAATCTATTACATCTATAGCCACAAAAATAATCTCATTATTCTTGGAAATATTCTTCACTTTTTCTAGAAAGTCCCATGAATCTTTCAAATATGATGTTCTTTTAAGTATTAAATCTTTTAATTTAATGTCAATATAGGATAGAAACAAGTGATAGGTAGACATTGTGGAGTCATGCACTGAGCACTTTAAATCTTAATCAATTTATGTAAATTATTCAATAAATTAATCTGTAAAATACATATGCATTCAATTTTTTGAAAGGTTTAGGACCATATATAAAGAGGTTTATGGCTGTTGGTAATGGTTCTGATGAAATCTACTACAGTAGATGAAAGCGCTCAACCAGTTTTTGCTGTTATTTTAGCATTTAAATAAAAGGAAAGTGGTTACATCTTCGTGTTCAGTGCATATCTCTGTGACTGGGACTGCCATTGGTTTTGTTTGGTTCAGAGTTGTACAGTTGGGCTGACCAGTCGAGTGATTTTTTCTGTGTCATGTGAGGAGATGGATTCCCTTGATGAACTACCATCAATTTTTTCACCGAGGAGAGATGACATCCATCGGATGCAATCCGAGATGGCAATAATGAAAGGAGAGTTAACCCGGTTGATAGAGCTAGTCAGCCAGACGGGAAGTCGAGGTACGAAAGGAAGGGAAGATTCAAGGAGGGCGTCACCGCGTAAGCAGGAAGTCAGTGAGTCGAAACGCCCAGTGCCTAACGGTCAGGGTGAAGGAACGCCAGAAGCTGTACGGGCATCTAATGCATCTAAATGGATTATAGGTGAAGGAAATGGCAATTTTACGTTTGGAGAAGGGTCGGAGGACGATTATAACATCTCTGGAGCGAGACCAAAACGGACGGTACCGAAGAGGACCTATGCAATGGCGGGACAAACAATGGCTAAAGGTACTGTTCAAACCAACAAGCATTCACGTAATGAAAGGCAAAAAAGATACAACACTGCTAATTTTTTAGCAATTGACTATGACTTTAATGGTAACAACAAAACGAAAGTAACTGAGGATGCTGAGACTGATATTGAGAATGTGGACAACAAAACGCTTAAGGACATTATTTATGATTTTGGCAAGAAACTTAAGATATTAAAAAGTGTCCAGTTAGATAATACATATTTAAAGAAATGTCTGGATACTAATGTTGTTCTCATGGGCCTGAGATTTTACAAATGGCCTATGGGTATAGAGATGGATGAAGAAAAGGTGAATGAATGTACAAAAATGTTTAATGAATTTGGTTTTACATTTATGAAATTCATAATATCATGTAATGATAGAAAAATTTATAGTCTCCTGTCTGAAATTGAACGCTTAGACCAAATTATTACAAATGACTTACTATTTGATGAATATGAAATGTGTTTCAATGCACAGTTTACCTGGGTAGAAAATCAAATTAATAAACAGTATGATAGAAAATGTAGAAAATTGAGGAGAGATTTGTAACAGTATGAAAAAGGTGAAGCATATAAGTTTAATATTAATGCTAGAAACACGAATAATGCTGATAGTAATGAATTGACAAATGAATGGAATGAAGGGCAACACTACACATACAATACTGGGAGAAAAGGTATATTTTATAACGCAAAAGGTTTTTTAGGAGGAAGCAAATGGAAAGATCAAAACAACAAGTGGAACAGGAGACGAGACAGCTGGCAAGGAAACAGTTGAGGAAGAACAAGGAATCACATGTGAATAAAAAGATTATCACAAATAATGAAATTATACAACATAGTGATGTACACTATATTATGGGTGACTTTAGTATATATAACTATACACAGACCAAATTAACTAAGGAATTTTTTAAACTGTTATCTAAAGGAATGAAATATATCCCTAATAACAGTGGTAATATAGTGGATTATGTTATAGATTTTAAAAAAATTAAGGAAGTTAAATTTAGCGGTATATTTTAAAGGGAAAAATACAATAGAAAAGGATGAATTTAAGAAAAAAAGTATTTTTACTCCCCCCCCCCCCCAAATAATACCTTGGCTACATATGAAAAAGTTGTTCTTAAAGAGCTATATAAATATATGAACAAAGGTTTAAAATATCAATACAACTTATGTTATAAAGAATATGAAATAATGAAACAAATTCAGGCCAGTAACAATATTAGAATAATGAAGCCTGACAAGGGAGGGGGAGTAGTAATATACGATGTTGATGAATATAATAATAAAATTAATAGTATATTATTTAATTCAGGCAATTATGAAGTTACATCTATTAATGAAGTTAACATAGGATACCACAAAATAGATTTAATTTTAGAAGAAATGTTACTAGACAACAGAATTAACATTAGTTTATATGAATTTTTAAAGGAAGATTCACCCATAATCAGTACTATAGTGGGAATTCCGAAAGTCCACAAAAATATAGTAGAACCTCCTTTTCGACCGATCATATCTGGGAGCAAATCTAAAACTTTCCCTTTTGGTAAAGTAGTGGATGGTTGGTTAAAAACCTTATACACAAAGATTGGTCATATTGTGAAGGACTCGTGGGATTTTCTAGGGAGATTGGATAATCAATATATTACTGATGACTGCATATTAATTACCATTGATGTAGTTGATCTTTTTTCTAGCATCCCCTTAGAGGAAGGACCAACCAGATTCCAAAATAGTGTACAGAAATATAGTGACATGGAATGGGACAAAATAAGTTTAATAATGGACTTTATGGAGGTAGTTTTGACTCATAATTATATTATGTTTCAAGGGGAATACTTTAGGCAAAGTAAAGGAGTAGCAATGGGGGCTGCCTGCGCCCCCATGTATGCCAATCTATTCCTCTTAAATCGGGAGGAAGAATTCATTCTATCTAGTAAATGGAAATCTCACATAGCATGTTATTTAAGATTTTTGGATGACGTCTTTGTAGTGTGGAGGGGAAATGAAAGTACTATTAATGAATTTATAACCCATCTTAATACCAGAAGTAATTACGTATGGTTTACATTTAATATGGACAAAAAGAGTATAGCATTTTTGGATACTAGAATCACAATAGGTGACCATGGATTTAAGTCCAATTCATATAGGAAAGAAACTTTCAGTAATGATTATTTAGAGTTTACAAGCTGTCATCCCCTACACCAAAAGAGGAGCATAATAAAAGGGCAACGTATCCGAGCTGCCAGAATGACTTCCCAGTACTCAGATATGGTGTTAGAAATGGATAATATAGGAAAAATGTTTGAGGCAAGAGGATACCCGAAGGGCATTATTATGGACACCACAGAATACATTAAGAAAGAATGGGGTAAAAAATATAAGCCAATATTAGGTGGAGCGAATAGTGGTATATTAGGGCAAAATAGATCCTTGGACACGAATGACTTCACTAGAGCATGTATTGTACAATATGCACCAGAGGTGAATGGTATCAAAAATATAATTCGGAACAACTGGAACATTTTAAAAACAGATGATGGTGTTTATAAGATAGTGGGAGATGGACCAAAATTTGTATTTAGAAATGGTAATAATCTCAAGACAAGATTTGGGATGAAAATGAGTATGGGTTATAACCAACTGGACAGGAGAACAACTAGGTGTGGGAGGTGTAATCAGTGTAAACACATCATACCAGTTACGAGTATGACCCTGGAAGATCCCCAATGTACAACTATAAGGTTTTGAAAAGGTAATTGTAGGACAACACATGTGGTGTACTTGGCCAAGTGCACAAAATGCCCCTGATATTACGTAGGTATGACTGTTAGATGTCTGAGGAATAGAATATATGAGCATTATTATAGGATAAAAAGACAGGATACAAATAATGCATTATGGAGACATCTTAATGGTAACAGTAGCTGTAACTCCTTTGAATTTGATATATTAGAATATATCAAATCCAATCCTAGGGGTGGGAATATAAAATTATCATTGAGAGAGAAGGAAACAAGATGGCAAATTAAGCTTAATGCTTCTGAATTTCCGGGGCTCAATGATACTATATCTATTAGGTCAGTATTAGAGAAGTACAGGTGAGGGTAAATATGAAGAACACTTAGAGAAGTCAAGTTAGAGGTAAAGACAGGTTAGTTCAGTATAGGGGACTGCACAATCACCGTATCATAATTATTGGACATTTTAGATTTTTAACATTTTTAATAATTTGTATATATAATTGTATATGTATTAGTAGTAAATATGTTGATTGGGATATCATATATCAACTGTATTTGATGAATAAGTTAAATATAAGTTTTAATTAAGGCAAAAAAGGAAAGAAACAAGTGATAGGTAGACATTGTGGAATCATGCACTGAGCACTTTAAATCGTAATCAATTTATGTAAATTATTCAATTAATTAATCTGTAAAATACATATGCATTCAATTTTTTGAAAGGTATAGGATCATATATAAAGAGGTTTATGGCTGTTGGTAATGGTTCTGATGAAATCTACTACAGGAAATGAGAGCGCTCAACCAGATTTTGCTGTTATTTTAACATTTAAATAAAAGGAAAGTGGTTACATCTTTGTGTTCAGTGCATATCTCTGTGACTGGGACTGTCATTGGTTTTGTTTGGTTCGGAATTAAATCTTTTAATTTAATGTCAATATACTTTGCTAAAGGGGAAATGGCTGAACCTTCTGCTGCTACTATGGGTCGTAAGGGGGATCTTTACTATTCTTGTGTACTTTAGGAATGCCGAAAATTTATGGGATTTTTGGTTTATTATTGTATAAAAATTCAAACATACTATAATCAATAAGTCCCTCCAAAAACAAATTGTATAATGTTGTATAAATTCTCTTATAACCGATATTAATCTCATTGATAGAAACATTGCCATATTTAGACTCATCTAACAGTAAATTGAACATTTTACTCTCATATGTAATAGAACTCATAAGTACCACCCCTCCCCCTTTATCTGGTTTCATTATTCTCAGGTTAGAATTTTCTTTTAACTTAAGTAATGTTAGTTCACCTGCTGTAAGATTAGGGATGAATTTATTACTTCTCACTGCTTGTCTCAATTCATTCTCCACAATATTCTCAAAATTTCTTAATTGTGGATGTATCGGGGGGGTTCCAGGTACTTTTTTTCTTTAATTCCTTAGAATGGTCAACTTCTCCTAAAATATCACCACAAATTAACTCTAAATTAATTTTCCTCAAAAACATCTTAACATCAATAATCAATCTGGTGATGTCGCATTTAGTTCTCGGAATGAAGTTAAGCCCTTTAGAAAACAATTCAAAGTAAGTGTCATTGATATCAAGTTCTGTGTAGTTGAATGGTTCCCATTCAGAAGCCTGAAACATCATAAGCCTGAAAATCAAAATCCTGAAACCAAAAGCCTGAAAATTCAGAATCCTGAAAACTCAAAATCCTGAAAGCCCAAAATCCCGAAAGACCAAAATCCTGAAACTCAAAATCCTGAAAACACAAATAATGCTAATATGTCACTATAAAGACACTAATATCTACCAACTGACCCTGACCCTAACCCTAAGGTCCGTCACTATCGCACACTCACCTGACCCGCGCCCTAACCCTAACTCACTTAAACCGCCCCTAACCCCAATATTTGTCACTATTGCATACATGCCTAACCTGTGCCCTAACCCTAACTCACTTAAACTGCCCCTAACCCTAAAATAAAACCAACCGCACACTTACCTGACCCCAACGCATGACCTAACACCACAGGGTTAACAATAGCAAAGCCACAATGACATCAGTATGTCTATTTTGTGTTTTCAGGATTTTGAGTTTCAGGATTTTGGTCTTTCGGGATTTTGGGCTTTCAGGATTTTGAGTTTTCAGGATTTTGAGTTTTCAGGATTCTGAATTTTTAGGCTTTTGGTTTCAGGATTTTGATTTTCAGGCTTATGATGTTTCAGGCTTCTGAATGGGAACCAGTTGAATATATTAAAATTCTTAAAATTAACACATGTGCAAATAACAGATTTATCACATACATATTCCAAATTACTATCAGTAATATTAAAACCAGTGTTGATGTCATTGGTTAAAACAACTGAAAAACCATAATCTAATATCTCCTGCCTCTTCCCCTCCCCCCCTTCCCTCCATCCATTCCTCTGGAAATTCCCTTCTTTCTGATCCTTTCTGACCTCCGAAGGGGGGGGGGGGGGATTCTAAAGGGTCAAAAATATCATGTGATAAATCGCCCTGTCCCTCTTCATGATGATCAATATTGTCATATCTATGTTTATCATTATACAAATATCTCTCATTTTTATAATTAAAAATAGTTCTCGGTTTGGGGTACTGAATCCCCTGTTCATATTCAAATATGTCCCTCATTATCTTTCTTTTTTTCTTTTCTAAAATTTTCACACTTCGTATCTTTATCCCTTCTATGATCTAAATATTTCTTTTTCTCTAAGTCTACAGTGAATAAAAGGTCATTAGTAATCTTCCCATTAATGACATCAATTTGTTTCGTTAAACATTCAATTTCATCCTCATTATTCTTAATAATGACCCTCAGGAGCTCAAAGCCCCATCCATCAAACATATTTAACAACTTGTCATAAAACTTTGTGCCTTCCTTTACGTTGTTGGGAAATTTATGAATACGTAAACCTTTCAGTACAATTTTAGCGTGAAGGCATTCTTTTAAATAAGCATTGTCAATATTTAAAATCTTGTATTTAAACAATAAATCGTTGAGTTTATGTATGTTGTCAGCATATGTACACACATTATCATTATCTGTAACTGAAATATCATTAAACACAACTTTGCATTTGAGCCACTCATTCAAAGAAATGTCATTGTTATGCAAACAGTCACCTTGATTCCCTGGTGGTTTTCGAACACTTCCATGTCCCTTATAATCCAGATTAGAACTAGTGTCCTGGTTCAAAATGTTAGGGAAGTTGTTAGCACAACTAGGTCCTGTATTCGCAACTTCTACGATATTGCGATTCAACGCATGTCCATCACCGCCGACTCCATTGCTTTCTCCACGCATAAGCAATGCATTCTGGTTACCAGGAAGAGTCTCATTGCTACTCTGATGAACAAGTGTGTTGCAAAGAGGAGTCAACAGAGCAACTAGCTGACTCAGCTGTCCAATAAGTGCCGGAAGTTGATTCCCCTTAGGTGTATCAGTGCCCAAACGGACCGGGGAAAAGCTGTCCTCACCCTCCATAGAAACTAATAAACTTCAGACACGAGGCACAGTGCAAGAAATAAACTAATAAACCAAAAATAGCGCTGTGAAAGGACAAATCCACACCGGACAGCCGAGAGAACTACAAACACCTTTATTATAGAGTTAAACGTTTGACAATCACCACGTTTTTCGTCACATAACAGTTAGACTTCCTCAGACAAATACAAACACTAATTGACACATATATATATGCTGACAAATCATTTAAACTAACCAATAAAAACCTCGCTGAACAATACTCATAAATATAAATGAGTCCATTGTACCTAACATACGTAAAGTCTAAATAAATTCTCAATGGCATGAATACGTTTAAATACAAACCAATGCTTTAAATGGTATGATCATTGGATAACATTTAATGAAAAACCTGTTATTGTATTCTTTGAAAACCCTTATAATATATTTGGAAAATAGATACGAGTGGAATTCAAACAAAGATTTCAGGAAGATATTTCTTTGGTAGACAATACTCCCATCTGGTGGTTAGAATAAGGGTACACATAAATTTTATCGTAAATACAGAAACAAAGCAGTATACAAATAATAAATATCACCCCAATAGATATCCTGAATAAATAAATAAATGTGTATATATGTTATATAGATAAATAATGTAATAAATATATGTTAATATAATAAATATGTAATATATGAATAAAATATGTATATAAATGTATATAATGAATAAATAGTCGAAGAATAAATATATAAATGTAAACATATAAATATGAACATAAAAATGTAAAAAAAAAAAAAAAAATGTATGTATAAACATATAACATAGATATAAATCTAAAACGAATATCTATAAATGTACGTGTTAAATGACCCTGAGCATGCCCAAGTGGAAGTTGTCTGAGGAAGTCCAACTGTTATGTGACGAAAAATGTGGTGATTGTCAAACGTTTAACTCTATAATAAAGGTGTTTGTAGTTCTCTCGGCTGTCCGGTGCGGATTTGTTCTCTCACAGCGCTATTTTCTGGGATTTATATACTACATGGCAGTGTATTTGGAGAGGGATAATTTGTTGGCCCTTCTACTCTTGGCCTATTTTTTGATTATACGGGAGGCATAGAGGTTATGGCCAGGTAACGCATGGCTTTGGTACGATCAGAAATTTTGTAAATGAAAGGCTGTTGACAAATCCATGTGTTGGGAAGTCAGAGATCTGGTTATTTGGCTTTCTACCATAATGGACACCTTTGGATTGGGTAACAGAGTGGATCAGCCAGTGGAAGGGGGTGCCGGGGTATGTTGGGCTTTTGACATAAGGAGGTGTTCGTGGATAGGCTGCAGATTTTCCCATGTTTGTTCTAACTGAATGGGGGCACATGCAGCTCCTCAGTGTGGTAGGGGTGCCAGTCAGTTTGCTGGTCAGGCATCCTATTTCATGGTTCCAAGAGGCTGGGGTGGTCCTCTCATGGTACTACAAGGGGATACAGGGCAGGGCTAATTTTCATGGTCAAACGAGGGTCCATTCATGGAGGTAGGGGATGCCCAGGGGACCCATTCACCTATTAAGGGTCAGGTTTTGAAGGAGTTGCTGGCAGATTATCTACTGCCAGCTGTGGCTGGGGGAATTAATTGAGGGTTTTTTCAGGGGGTTTTCGATTACGTCTGCTTTGGTGGGTGAAAGTAAGGTGGGGAAAAACTTGAAGTCGGAGGGAGGATGTTTCATGAGTCTTGATTGAGAAGGAGAGTCAGGTGGGGAGATTGTTGGGCCCATTTGATTGGCCGCCTTTTACTCAACTTAGTGTCACCTTTGAGTTTGGTTCCCAAGAAAACGCAGGATGAGTTTAATTTAATTAATCATTTGTCATATCCTGAAGGCACGTCAGTTAATGATTTCATCCCTGTGAAAGAGGTTAAAGTGACATATGTGTCCTTGGATGATGCGGGTGATGAGGATCCTTGGCTGGTTAAGGTAGATATTGAGTTGGTATTTCACTTGATGCTGGTGTGGGAGGATGATTGGCCATAATTGGGCATGGCAGTGAGTGATGGTTTTTATTTTGACACTGCCATGCCTATGGGGTGTGCAGTGATGTGTTCTACTTTTGAGAAGTTTAGCACATCACTGCAATGGATATGGCAATGTAGGGTAGAAGGACAGCAAGCAGTTCACTATCTAGATGATTTTTTGTTGGTGGTTGAAGGAAGAGAGGGGGCCCAGGTGGTGATGCAGGAGTTTGTGGGGATATGTGAGTTCATGGGAGTACCACTGGCTAAGCATAAGTTGGAATGTCCTGCAAAGGTGCTGGATTTTGTGGGTTTGACAGTGGATGCAGGCCAGGGTTTGTTTCATCTGCCGGAGGAAACGGTGGCTCAGCTGTGGGAGAAAATCAACTGGGTAAAGTCCAAGAAAAAGGTTCGTGTGGGGGATGTGATGGAATTGTTCGGTTTGATAAATTTTGCTTGCAGAGCAGTGCATCGGGGCATGCATTATGCCAGTCAGTGGCATTTCTCTAGAAAAGTGAGAAGAGTAAGCACCACAGAGTAAGGGTCAATAAGTTAGCTTGGGAGGATCTAGCTTTGTGGATGCAGTCTTTACATCAGTTTAATGGGATCACATTTTGGCAGTCGGATTGGGTAGGTCAAGGGGATCTGCAGTTGTTTACAGACACGGCTGGAAGTTTGGGCATGGGAGTTTATTTTGCATGGCAATGGTTCTTGGTGCCATGGCCTGCTTATTAGTCTGAAGACTGGAAACAGGATATTGCCTTTTTGGAACTGATGCTGATTTGGGTGGCTTCTGTGGTATGGCAGGATCGTTTCAGGGGAATAAGGGTGGTGTTTAATTCAGACAATATTGTGATGGTGAGAGTGTTGCAGGTTAAGATGGCTAAATCCCCTCACTTGTTATTGGTTCTTTGTAAACCTGTGTTGCAAAGCTTGTTGATTAACTTTTCATTTAGAGGGTTGCATGCGTCGGGGGTTAAGAATATGATAGCTGACAAACACAGGCTTAAAGTCATCTTAGAGAGCAGATACTAGAGCTGATCCTTACAATAAGGATAGGTATTAAGGTATAGTAGAGAACCTGCAAGTTTATTTACATACACAGAGAAGACAACTGCACTCAGTAAGGAACTTTGTGAAACATC